>NC_056745.1:341190395-341322895 GCF_019279795.1 Protopterus annectens | reverse complement strand
CAGCAGTATGCAACACTCTCAGGAGGTGAAAGCTCCAAGTCATGCCTATACAACTTACAGACAACACATTGGAGAATGTAAAATGTGCTGTTTGTCAAAGAATTCTTCATCATTACATAAATATATTTCCCACTTTTCCAGTATGGATGGTTTACAGTATGAGTCCCATTTGAGTACTACTGCTGGTTTTAGCAGTTTTATCTCAGCCATAACACTGCATGTGGGACAGCTAAAACTTTGTCATGCATATAGTAGAGTCCTTTGATCTTCACTCACCTGTGACTCAATAACAATGTCATTTAAACAAAAAGTGCTCCCAAACCAACTCAAAAAAGAAACACTTTGCGCCCAGGTTGTTTGTACTGATAAAATTGTAGTCATTTTACAAGGAAAAATGCAAAGGTACTATGAAAATAAGATAAATAAACACACACACACACACACACATATATATATATATATATATATATATATATATATATATATATATATATAATAAACATATATATATATAGATATATATATATATATATATATGTATACACACACACACACACACACACACACACACACACACACACTTTAGTCAAGTAGCTCATCCACTGACGCTAATATTACTATGCATACAGTGAGAAAGAACCTTGGCGCATGCCAATTATATATACTAACTCCAAAATTGTACAGTCCCCAGGGAAAAATTTTCCTTACCCAGAAACTGTCGATCTCACGCACTTGTTGACCATCTGCATATATGCAATTAAACAAATGTCAAAAAACCTGCATTTAGACCAAGTGTGTATGTGTGTGTGTGTGTGTGTGTGTGTGTGTGTGTGTGTGTGTGTGTGTGTGTGTATGTATGTATGTATATGTATATATATATATATATATATATATATATATATATATATATATATATATATACTTCTATCCAGTCATTGTCATACTACTGTGAGGCGGGGTTTGTCCTACAAAAAACAAATAGAAATCAGGACACATCCTAAAGCAGAACTGTGTGTGTGTGTGTGTGTGTGTGTGTGTGTGTGTGTGTGTGTGTGTGTATACGTATGCTACATTTGTGCATCTGTGAGTATGCATTCTTGATTATTTGTATATAGTAAACAGAGAGGAAACACTGTGTGTGCCCTGGAAATGTTTCTCATGCCATATATTCAAGGACTTTTGAAGCTGTGTTTCCAGGTTTTCAAAACCTGATGACGGTGCATTGTTTCTGCACCAGTGTGAAAAGAGGAACATAAACATTGTATGAGACAGCAGTTTCATGCTGTACACATCCTGCTTGCTCAGAGGAAACTTGGACAGATGTGCAATGAGTTGATAGACAGGAATGGTTGTACTGCATTCTACATTTCCTTCCAAGATAAGACATTGTTAACTGCTTTCAGCACCTTTTACAGAGTAGCTTCACAGTTAAGCTTAACCCCTTTGAACTCATTATTACACGAAGACAATCAAGAAACATTTAGTTCTAATTATGTCCTTGCATTCACATTGTCAGAGGAAATCTCATTTAATAAGTCTTGTGATATGAGCTTTTGTTAGTGAAGGAGTAAGAACACTTTGCCAGCTTCAGAAAACTGCTAGCTGCTGCCATTCCATGTAATAAGTATGCACAGATAACCTGATCAAAGGATATACTTTTTTCTTTGCAATATTTAATTCTAAGTTATAAATGCTAATGATACAACAATTAGGAACACCAACCAAGTTAAATGACATTTATAAATAGTCCCCAAGCTGCTTCATTGCCCAGGCAAAACTTTAACCCTACTCCTTTGCCTCTGCAAAGAAGGAGTTCCCTCGGTTATATTTCTGTGAAAACTATGCTGTTGAAGCTTTACCTTCTTAATAGCCTGAATTCTATGTCTAATTTTCATCTGAGTTCAGTAGTATTCATGAAGAAACTCAAATATATCCCAGCCATACATCCCAGTTATCCCTTACTTTGATCCCCTCCTGTTTCAGTCATCCTATATGCGCATATGTATGTATGTATGCATGTATACATGCATGTATTTATTTATTTATTTGTTTGTTTGTTGTTTACTAACCGCCTAGGTGAAACTGGTTCACAGACTCTCTACTTTGATAACCCTGTCAGATGCAGTTTCAGACACTGCCAAAGTATTTTGCAGTATGAGCCCTTTTTTGTAGTATGATACTTTCAACCCTGTCTAAGTTTTCTGTCCTTTACCAGTATGTCCTTTTTCTTCTGGTTATGTAGATCATCTGCCCAAAATCACCACCTTTATTTCGTACCCATTCACTTACTGTTTCCACAGTCACTCCTTTATGTGTTGATCAGTCAAATAATTATGTAATACTAATAAACAGTATAACAAGACTTTGTACCATGGTTACATCATGTACACAGAGTAGCATCTCTTCTGACTGCATTTTGTAATCTTCTAAAAGCACGGGTACCTTATCATTCTCTGAAAAGTGTTGTTTCACCCTATAACTTACATATAATACCTTTTTTTTTTTAATTTAGATCCCTACCACATTTGACCACAAGGCCTTCACCAGCATCCTGCTGGCCCATTCTTTCTTCACACTAGTTGGCAGTAACATCCTCTCATCGATCCATGTGGGGGTCTCTTCCTCACAGTTACCTTTTGGTGACCTTATCTTATATACAGAGCTTGGAGTTTTGGGTTCTACTAGGTCATTATCCATGACTGACTTTGATTTTTCATTGATGCCCTAAGCCCTCAGCTTATTAATCAGTAGGAACAGTAGAATAACTGCTACATTCTGCCAATATGCCAGCAGGTACAGTGCAATGCCTGCCACACTCTGCCCATATGCCAACAGGTACAGTGCAATGCCTGCCACACTCTACCCATATGCCAACAGGTACAGTGCAATGCCTGCTACACTCTGATTATATGCTAACAGATAAAGTGCAATGCCTGCTACACTCTGATTATATGCTAACAGATACAGTGCAATGCCTGCTACACTCTGCCTATATGCCAGCAGATACAGTGCAATGCCTGCTACATAAGCCAACAGGTACAGTGCAATGCCTGCTACAAGCCGCCCATACACCAATGCACTCTTCTATGCACTCAGCCCAATAAGCTCTAGAGAGATACCATCTTTGAAAATCAAAAACTCTGTGTCCTGCCTTTTTGCTAAAGAATATGCCTACAATGTAACCTACTTGTATCATTCCTGCAGCAGGATATATAGTAACCCTGTACACAGGATAGGTGCTTGTTCACACCTCTCAGAGGACAGCTCTTACAGTGCCCAGGCTGGAAATAAAACCCATGGTTTTCAAGGCCATCACTGGGGCTTTATCCTTCTTCAGTGCAAAAGCTACTTTCCAGTTACTTCTGTTGCTCTAGCAACAGATAATCTACCAATGTCTATAGCATCCTGAACTAAACTGTAGTTTTATTTTATTTAATTTTAACTCACAAGTATCCAAAGCACCCTGAGCTATTCTGCAGTTATTTATTTATTTATTATTGCTGAATATGGATTCCTTAAATGAGCATTCCATTAACGATTTGCTAAAGCACAAATATCTTTATAAATGTGATGTATATTTAAGGATAACACCTGATAACACTGTTGATCCATGTTCCTCATGTCAAAAGTTGGATGATTTGTTTACCATTATTAGTAGTTAATCTAGACTTATTGATGATGATTGCACTTGTGCAATTAGCACAGCCTGGAGAGCTGTTGTTGTATATATTAATGAATGGACTGGTGAGATAAATAATGTTAGCAAAGAGCAAATAGAACACATTTAGGAAAGGATGTGTCTATTGTCTCTAAAGATCTCTCAGCCCCTATGAAACAAGATAATGTCACTGACAGCTCTGGAATTCTGGATACAAGTATTCACCTGTCTCGGGATTCAGCGCATATGATAGGAAATAAAAACAAAAAGAAAGAAAGAAGTTCACAACAAATAACAAGGAAGGAAAATAAACTGATAAATGTCTGTATAGTAAAGAGAATGCATACTAAAAAGGACACTGCTTTGTTGTGCAGCACACGGATTACAGGGAATGACCATGTTTTTCTATCAAAAAATGTCAGTTTACAGGAAAAAGACATCATTTTTCAAAAAGAGAATCTAGAACAATGAGTAACAAGGTCACACAGACAAACCAATCAGTAAAAAATAAAAGAAAAATCTAGCCAAGCTGGATTTTCCACTTTGTGATTCCTTAAAACCTCTTCTATTACAGGCAACATGGGATATATGCAAATGGAGAGAATCTAGAAAAAAAAGGCAAGGGACAGGTGAAAAGGAAGAAATGTAAGTTGAATGTGGAAGAACTGAAGAAAATTACTGTAAGAAAAAGGAGAATACAGACAGACATCGACAACATGGATCGAGCTGTGGGTCTACAAAGTCAGATGGATGAGAAGCTTACAAATGTAATAAGCAATGAAAGCAGTGGGATTAGTAAAACTAATGGTGATGAAGATCATGCCTTTGGAAAAACTGATAGGGCAGATATTACTGAATTAGAAGTTAAAGATTCTTCAGATCTGGTTAGAAAATATTTTTTTGTAATTGGAGATTCAGTTATTAGAGGAACTGATGATTACATTTGCAGAGAAGATAATGAACATGAAATAGTGTTATGCTTGCCAGGAGCAAAAACAAAGGATGTGAGGCAGGCTTAGAATACCTTAAACATAAGAAAGTATAGATCTGTTTTTATTCATACAAATGATCTCATCTGCTAGGAGTGTCTGACTATTAGTAGGAAAATTCCAGGCCTGTTAGATAGTATAGCTCGTGCAGATGTGAGGATGTATTTTTCAAAAGTCACATATAGAAAGGAGAGTCATGTCACCATGAATAAAAATACTTTTTTGGGTAAATACCTGCATGAACAAAAATGGAAATGTGTAGAGCTTCAGAGCCTAATTTTGGGTACACGTGTTCAGACAGGATTGCTTGTACTTGTCAAAATCAGGGATCAAAATTTTTGTAGCAGATATTTTGCAATATTTGACAAACACAAGGCAGGCAGGATTTTTGCAGGTTGAAAATTTAACAGTTCACAGATAATAACATTTGATGCATCTCTGATGATTTTTAATGCTAGGAGCATTAATAATAAAGTTTTTTTAATTGGAAAATTTGCTACATTTCCACAAGACTGACATTGCTATTGCTTGTGAAACATGGTTAAAGAAGGATGAGTGGAAACCAGTTCTGTCAGGGTATAAATGTTTTTACTATAACAGACATTCTAACAACAAATCAGGTGGAGGTGATTAAATATAGTTATGAGACCTGTGATTATTACATGTTCAGTGATAAGACCAATACTATAGATTGTGTAACTGTGACAGTAAAGACAACCCTGGAACATATAACAATTTTTAGAGTGTATAGACCACTAAAGTCAAGTGCTGATGACTAGAGGAATTCATACATTTCTTACATGAAACACAAGACGGAAGAATAACAGTGGCCGGGGTCTTAAATTTACCAGAAACAAACTGGAATAATATTGATTCAACAACATTTGTATGGAAATGTTTCACAACATCTGTTCAGGAACAACAATTGCTTCAGGTTATAAAAAAAAAAAAAACTACCAAGGAACGGAACATACTAGACACTGTTTGTGTTCCTAAAGAAACTATTACTTCATGTCAAGTTTTGCCACCTTTAATGCACAGTGATCATGGGGATATAAAGGTTAATTTGTTGCTAGTTAATTCTGCTAAACTGAAATCTAAACCAATGCAGAGAATATTATAACAGATTATATGGAAGCAACATAGTCACTATGTAAATTTAATTGGAATGATGCATTCAGTGCAAAAAACTGCAGAAGAAATGTGGAAAGTTTTGAAATATAAATTGTTTGAAAGTAAAATAAAATCAAAAAAATGTTGCAAAATAAAATCAAAAAAATGTTTTACACCAAGATCTAGGCCTACAATGTCAGGAGGATATAGTTCCATAAGAACAAGATACTGAATAAGGTGAGAGACAAAAAAATATAAGAAATGGAAAAGAGGTTAAACTACAACTTTGAAAACTGAAATAAACAAGATGGACAAACAAAATTAAGCATAGTATGAAACAAGATCAAGAAAAAATTGAAGAAAACTTACATAAAGGTATTGAGCATAATAGGAAATAATTTTATAAATACATAAGATGTGAAAGTAGTAAATGCATACAAATAGATAAATTGTGTGTAGAGTCTAAAATGTATTCTCATACACAACAGATTACAGATATATTTAAAAAAATCTTATGCAAAACAGTTTGGCTCCACAAACAGTGTGATAAGTAGTCCTAGTAGAATCAAGCAACCTCACATACTGAAATCAAATTAGATTATATTGAAAAAGGACTGCACAAACTGGATAAAAACAAAGCACAGGGAGGGGACATAATTAGTAATAATGGCCTGAGAACACATCAGCAAGAACTTACTTAAACTATGCAAGGGAATTGATGCCGACAGAGTTTGTAGTCATTTAGAAGAAAACTCAGTTATGGCAGTAGAACAAAAGGGCAATAAAAGAAAGTCATTTGGAACACAGGATCAGTTGTCGTTAAATAAAGTCATAGGGGAAAACTGTAAAAAGGGGAAGAATCTAAGTATGGCATGGATTGACTGCAAAAAAGCATTTGATAGTATCCCACATTCACAGATAAAAGAGTGCTTAAAAATGTATAAGATACACCCTACACTGATCAGCTACATTACACTGACTATGAAACAGTGGCAGACCACTTTGTAATTAAGCCATGATAAAAGACAAATTATTATCCCAGGGATAAAAATTCAAAGGGGGATATTCCAGGGTGACTCCCTGTCACCACTGCTATTCTGCCTTGCCCTTAACCCATTAAGCTGTCTACTTAACAGCTTAGACCATGGTTATAATTTGGTTGCTAGAAAACAACAAAGTGTAAAGACTTTCCATCTTCTCTTTGTCAATGATTTAAAACTGTATAGCACATCAGATGAGGAACTGAAAGCACAACTGCAAGTTGTCAAAACTTTTTCAGATGATATACGAATGTCATTCGGTTTTGATAAATGTGCAAAAGCAACCTTTAAAGCAGGAAAACTGCAGCAGCAGGAAAACATCAATTTGGACAAGAATGTGATATAAAAGGACTTGAGCAAGTGTGAGTGTATAAATATTTGGGAATTGATGAAGTATCAACAATAAAACATGAACAAATGCAAATAAAACTTAGTAAGGAATACTTTAGAAGACTTAAATTAATCCTGAAAACAGCATTGACATCTAGGACCAAAATCCAAGCTTTAAACCAGTTTGCTCTTCCTGTCCTAACTTACAGGTTTGGAGTGACTGACTGGCCCCCAAAATGTGTTGGATAGATTAGATAGAAAACAAGAAGGACGCTCCATCCTCCCCAAATGATTTATAAAAATCAGTGCATGCCAAGATTATATATTCCCCGCTCTGAAACTGATTCCATGTATGGATCTCTAATCGTAGGACTGCAGACATATCTGCTGAACTCACAAGACCCAAATGTAGTGAAAGTTTTTAAACATGAGGAGAATAATCTAACGTGATTTCTCTACTTAATCTAGCAGAAGCAAATCAGCATCAAGCAGGAATGGAAATTAAACCAGAAGTAGATAAAAATCTGGCAACTGAATGTGACAAAAAAAAAACAAACAAAAAAAGAATATAAGGCTAAGGACCCGATGAGAAGGCAAGAAATGTGGAAAATGCATGAATATAGTTGCAAGTACAGAAAACTTCTGCAAGAACCTCATGTGAATCAAGAACGAATGCAGGAATGGTTAAGGAGAGGTGAATTCAAACCAAGAGATGAAAGGTTAATATTGACAGCCCAAGATAGTGGGCTGCATACACATTGGTTTATAAAGTCCATTGAACATGTGGGAGAAACAGACAAATGTAGGTTTTGTAAAAGCAAAATGGAAACAGTCGTACACATTGTTGCTGGTTGTGACATACTAATGGCAGAAGGACTGTATACTGAAAGACATAGTAATGTGGCAAGATTGTTGCACTGGGGATTGTGCAAACATTATGATTCTGAAGTTGCCGAAAAACATTGGAAAAATGAGCCACAACGCATCATAGAAAATTATGAAGTTTATATCACATGGGATGACCCATTACCAACAGTTCAAAAGATAGATGCTAGAAAACTGGATATAGTGGTCCATGAAAAGAAGACAAAAATAGCATCGATCACTGAAATTGTCATACCCAGTGACTGCAGTGTATTTGTGTACAGAAAGAGACACAAAGTCATAAAATATCAGGATTTGCAGGCAGAAACAAGAGCAATGTAGAAGAAAGATAGCCAGACAGTTTCAATAGTAGTAGAAGCAATGGGTCTTATAAAAAAGAATCTACAACTGTATTTTGATATGTTACCAATACATGTAACCCCATACAAATTGTGGAAGGAGTCATTACCGGGCACACTGCGGGTGCTGCAAAGAGCACTTTTAACTGACATCAAAGAGTAAAACAATACTAATTTCATGAACTTTAATCATACTTTGACTTAGGAATGGGGTCCATTCCCATCGTGGTAATAGAAACCTAAAAGATTTGGAGAAATTACAAAAAAGATTCTGTAGGAATGAGAAGTGTATTAACTGCTTCTCTGAAAGATCAGCTGATGCATGTGAGAGACTACCAAATTATTAAAGCACGGACTAGTTTAGATATTTTTAAGAACAACCTGGACACTTGTTATGGGAACAATTGCTCTGGTATATTGGCAAGCTAGAAGAGCATTAATGCCCATGCTTGAAATATTTGTATGTATGTATGTACATATTTGCATGTTTGTAAGCAGAAGATAAGCTTAGTTGAGGATGAAGGAGTGAAACAAAAGGAAGGAAAGAAAGTAAGTTACAGTACAGGGAGGAAGACAGTACAGAGGGATGGATGAGGATGAAGAAAAGTGATGTGCAGCACATCTGTAGAGCCAGGAGATGGGAAAGTGAGACTTTGGCTGTAGTTTGAATGACTTCAGTCGGCAGTCCTGTCTTACTTTTAGGGTGATGGAGCTCCAGGGTTTTGACAATTGATGGGAGTAGAGGGCACAGCCTGAGAGTTATTAGGTTTTGATATTAGAAGGTCTTTGTCAGAAAAGTACAAGCGTTTTGGTCGGTTTTATGATTGCATGAGTTGGACAGTCATTTGGTTTGATTATTAGATTGTGGATAGTAGGGAGCTGGGATTATGTAAATTGGTGAGTGAATTCAAACCACGGGAGGTGTCTGACAGCCAAACAAGGATGTGCTGTGTGGGGGAAATTGAAAGCAAATTTTGCTTCCTTGTTAAAGCACTGCTCAAGTTTGTTAAGTTGAGTTACTTGGTTGTTTGAAAGTATTGGTGCTAATTAAAGGAGACTATGTACTAGGAGGGTAGTGGTAATAAGTTTTACTTTATTTATTTATTTACTTTTTTATAATTAATCTGCATTCAGTTATTCATCACTGACATATTTGTGTTCCAGTTAGACTGCTCCATTATTTTATATAGCAATATTTATTCCCATTAAGTTTATCTACTTCTGGAAAAGCTTTGTCATTTGCCCATTACATGCTGCAAGTGCTGCTTCTCTGCAGCTCCCTCTGTAGGCCAGCCTGAAAAAAACATCCTCAAACCAGTGGGCCTTGCTAAGGTAATACATTGATATTAACTACTGATGACTCCTAAAGTGATCCGTTGTATTCCCTCAGGATACAACAGTACATTCAAATGACTCACAAGCATTAGGCATCTCTCTCTCTCTGTTGCTTAGGCTACTAAAGCTACTTTCCAGCAATCTGAAGAATGGCAATCGAATTAAAGTTAAGTAAGTGGATATACACTTCACTGCAACTTCTTCACATAATATTTCTTCTGTTATGATTCACGTCCTATAGAATGGCATCAGGACAATTTCTTAATTCTACTATTTTTTACTTTTGTGTGCTTAAACATCATCCTGAACTGAACTGTGGCCTGCTAGAAACACCCTAACTTAAACAGTGATTCATCATCATTTCATTCTGACAAATTAGTTCTTTGTTTTATTTCCTCTCCAAGCAGCAATAAAGTCAAAGAGTAATACATATTTCAGGGTATGAATGTAGTGGTAAATGTCCCAAAGCCTGGAGATGAGGTTGACTTGCTCGTGGCATAAAGTATTTTCTCTTTTTTGGGTAGCTGTTGTGCTTGCCCAGCTGTGTTTTGCATGACTGACAAACACCACAGTATTATAGATTCATGTGGAACTAGTTATCTACGTGCATTAATCACTCCATCATTAGCAGTCATTATTATGTTATATTTGCAGTATCCACTGGACTGTTTTTATTGCAGAGATCATATATCTTTTTTTCTCACTGATTATATTTACTGACTGCTACCAAACGGTGTACATATGCAGGATCCCCTAACTGGGTTGTAACTCCAGTGAGTGACACAAATCACACTTTTATCTTTGCAGACTGCAACCTGTAAATATGATTATGGCCCCTTCCTTATATTTCTATCATCCCTTTCAGCAAGTCTTAAGTGTGACTAGTCTTTGTCAGCAGTGCTCTGAACAGTGCAGCACCTTACCACCAACACATCTATAGGCAGTTTGGAAGATTTTTAATTCACATACAGCCCAACTATGGGACATAGGAAGAATCTGGAACAACAAATGAAAAGTCATGTAAATTCAAGGATGATGTGGAGACCCTGCACAGAAGTAATCCCACCAAGAATCAAATTGAAGAATTAAGCTCTGTAAATCTGCCATGTTAACCACTGCCTCAGTCTGCACACCTCATGTCTAAATAAAATGCAGTCACCCAACATTTCTATCATATATGCTACATCAGTGTCATGTAAGCTTAAATATGCTTTGGGTGGACTGAGGTAGAAAAAAAAAACATTAGATGGAGAAGACTCTCGTGTGAAAATGTTGATAACATTCATGTTGGGAGTATCAGGGAAATATGCAATGACAGTGTGTTTCTCTTTTGTGATTGTTCCAAAAAACTGAGATATCCCTGGGGAAACAAAGTAAATGAAATGACAATGAAATGTTTCATCCTACATAAATATAACCACATCATTTGTGCAAATGTGAATTGTCCAATATTAACCAGCCAAGAAAATAAGGAGAGTGGCTATGTAATGATGTTATGGCTCCCATTTCCAGACGTAATGACTTTAGAAGCTAATAAATGAAGGGAGATAACGTAAGGAAATTACTTTCATGTAAATATATCAGATGTAGTTACTGGATAAATTCCACTTAGGCAGAGGCCAATTTATAGGGGCAACTTGGGAAGGCAAGATGCACAAAATATGCTTCTTTCCGCCCCCCATCCCTTACTTGAATATATTTACTCTTTGCGCAAACAACCATGAAGAAATGAGAAACTCTTACTATCAGTACTGCTGGCAAACTGCGTTCCCTGAGTTCAGGAATGGACACCAATTGCTGGTAGAGCTGGCCAGGAATGGACAAATCTTCTATCTTGGTAGAAGGCTATAAGGTAAACACAATGACTGTGTGACATCAGCAGAAGACCAGTAGGCTTGCAGCTCATCTCAAGTTACCATATCTAGAGCAAATGATCAGCCTCATTAGGAACACAGGTCCAAGACCCTATACTGGCTCCTCCCCTCAGGCCTAGTACAGAGTTACCATTAAGTTCATCTCCCTGAGGAGTCATGGGGCTCACTAAAGGGTCATATCTGAGATACCAGGCAGGAGCAATTGGACAATATAGGAATAAGCAATTGGAGAAACCAAGGAAGAAATGTCACAACTTGCAAAGAGTCGAGTTGACAAAAGAAAAATACACACACACGGAATTTGCACTGATAGTGACACGCTGATTTTCTGTTAGAACCAATGCTCAGAGAGAACAACTCATGAAGCTGCACTCAGTTGCTTGTATCAAAGGAGTAGTACAAAAGCTACACAATGAAATGAATGTGCAGTACTTTCCTGACTTAGGTGCACAATACCTGCAATTCAGCAAAAGATACAGGCATTCAAAAATATCACTCTGATCTCTGACTGACCCTGCAGGCACACCTCTTCCTGCTGCAAAGAAACAACAGTATCTAGTTCACCTTACTGACCTGCATCTCTCCATTCATAAAGACACTGAAACCCAAATGCATAAAGTATTAGTTCAGTTAAAATTATCTTACATTTCAAATCTGCTTTCTGTCAAAGCCAGAAGGTCCACTCTCATAAATGTACTGCTTCTCATACTACAGTATGGAACACCAGTCATAGCCCTCTTCTCCTAGTACAATATCACTCAGCAGCAATATCACTCAGCAGCAATATCACTCAGCTACAATATCACTCAGCTACAATACCACTCAGCTACAATATCACTCAGCTACAATATCACTCAGCTACAATATCACTCAGCAGCAATATCACTCAGCTACAATATCACTCAGCAGCAATATCACTCAGCTACAATATGCGGAAAACCAAATGCTAAGATTTGTTCATTTTTCTAACAACACTAAACACCATTGCATTACACTAAATAAAGGTAACTGGATGCCAGTGGTTACCAAGGCTACTTTACTCCTTAACACACTTACCATCAGATTTCTGTGTTAGAGTTACTGTCCTCTTCTTCATAGGCTCACAGGTTGTTACTAGACTAATGAACACTAGGGGTCTTACAAGCATAGCCGTGCACCCCAAACCATTTGGGTCTCAAGTATCATATGGGTGGAAGGGGCATGCTAGTAGGCAAGTGGATAAGAATTGTAGGGGGGTTTAGTAGGATAATATGTTTCCTATTGATGGCCTTTGTCAGAACCCACACTGTGAAAGTAGCGGATTCCAAATCCGACATCAGGCCAGTGACAAGTGGAGTACCACAGGGTTCAGTCCTAGGTTCTCTCCTGTTTGGGATCTACTTTTCTGAAGTACAGGCTAACACAGAAGGTCTTTGGCTAACAAAGTTTGCAGATGACTGCAAACTAGGAGCCATAATCGAAACTCCTAACGATGTGGACAAACTACAAAAGGGCCTCACTGAGACAGATACCTGGTGTCAAACCCATGGCCTGAAGCTCAATGCCAAAAAGTGTATTGTCATCCCCTTTGGTAAAAACTCTGTACCCATGAACTACCACATAGCTGGTAGTCTACTTAATGCTGAAAATGTGATAAGAGACCTTGGGACACAGGTGGACAGCAGTCTCTCCTTTGATAATCACATTGCCACAGTAGTCAGGAAATCCTTCTACGTGGCTCATCTCATCACAAAAGGATTCTCATCCAGAAAAAAAGAGGTCATTGTTCCCTTCTACTTAACACTCATTAGACCCATTATAGAGTACAACTCCCCTTTTGGTATGTACCTCACAAGACATCTACAACAACTGGAAAGACCACAGAAATACCTCACAAAGAGGATTACTGGCCTCAAACAGATGCCCTATGCAGACCGCTCAAAAAACTACAGCTTTACTCCATCGCATATCGCCTACTCAGGGGCGATCTCTGCCTAACATACAAAGCTATGTCAAACCCAGAGCTGTTGGACATGCTCCACTTAAAGAAATCCCTCCAAGCTACACGCTCTAGGGACCTTAACCTTGTCACCACAATAAACAAAACATGCTGGAGGGATAGATTCCTGTCCCAGAGACTTCCCATACTCTGGAACAGACTACCTATCTATGTCAAACAGAGCTCCTCATTAGCACTTTTCAAGAAAAATCTTGATGATTGGATGGGAAATGGGAAATTCACCCCAGGGATCACTTCTGTGGCTCTGCTCGACAGGGGCACAGGAAAATAATTTTCTTGGGTGGTGAAAGCCAGGATATATTTTTTGGCTAGGCTTGTATGGGCCCTAGGGCCAATAGCCTAGTTCCTACCTATGAACCTATAAGGGACATGGGGCCAGGTGGGGTGGTAAATAGGGTCAGGTATGAACTCTGTTTTACATGGATGAGGAGCCTATTCCATAGCGTATTGATTCTTTGGGACACATATCTGTCTCTCCAGCATGTTCCGTTTATCTCCCAAGCACAGTTCAGGTCCCTGGATCTAGTGTTTCTGGTACTGTTTGTTTTCCACATGTGCAACAGATCCATCATGACTGGGTCCCTCTCTCAGCAACCTGGAGGAGACAATACAGAGACAGAGCTTTTAGATGATCAGTGTAGGACAAGGGATTCATGCCCTGAATTCCCCTGGTGAGAAGCTGTTGTGGGCATTTGAACTGTTACAAGTAGATGCATGCCAAAGAGTGCATTGTATTCAATGACAGATCTGATAAGGGGTCAAGTAGAGTGATGCTATAACTTCCTTGGACCTAGATGCCATGCCCTTAACTCTAACTTGGGTAACATAGAATGATTTCTTTATTATCTTTGTTGCATGTTGATCAAAGGCCAGACTACTGTCTATATCTATAATCACCACAGTGGTCAAGAAATCCTTCTACGTGGCTCATCTCATCACAAAAGGATTCTCATCCAGAAAAAAAGAGGTCATTGTTCCCCTCTACTCATCACTCATTAGACCCATTATAGAGTACAACGCCCCTTTTGGTATGTACCTCACAAGACATCTACAACAACTGGAAAGACCACAGAAATACCTCACAAAGACGATTACTGGCCTCAAACAGATGCCCTATGCAGACCGTCTCAAAAAGCTACAGCTTTACTCCATCGCATATCGCCTACCCAGGGGCGATCTCTGCCTAACAGACAAAGCTATGTCAAACCCAGAGCTGTTGGACATGCTCCACTTAAAGAAATCCCAATCCCTCCGAGCTACACGCTCTAGGGACCTTAACCTTGTCACCACAATAAACAGAACATGCAGGAGGGATAGATTCCTGTCCCAGAGACTTCCCATACTCAGGAACAGACTACCTATCTATGTCAAACAGAGCTCCTCATTAGCACTCTTCAAGAAAAATCTTGATGATTGGATGGGAAATGGGAAATTCACCCCGGGGATCACTTCTGTGGCTCTGCTCAACAGGGGCACAGGAAAATAATTTTCTTGGGTGGCGAAAGCCAGGGTACATTTTTTGGCTAGGCTTGTATGGGCCCTAGGGCCGATAGTCTAGTACCTACCTATGAACCTATGAATATATGTTCCCAGATCCCTTACTACTAGGTCAACTCTAAGGGGTGTTTTATCGATGGAGTAATTAACTTCCATTTATGTTTCCCAAATGGTATTCTAATGTATTTTTTGGCATTGAGTTTTAGGCCATGGCTTTGGCTACAGTCATTTGTCAGTGTTAAACCCACTTGCAAGATGTTTGTGTCTTACAGGAATCTACAGTAGCTCCCAGTTTACAGTCATCTGTGAACTTGATGAGCCAGAGGCCTGTAATGTTAGCTTTGACTTTCGAGTAGTAGTAATGACAAACAGGACCAGGCCCAGCATGGATTCTTGAGGTACACCACTAGTAACTGGTCTCTTGGTGGAGGTGGTCTCAGCAATCCTGACTTCTTGGGTCCTTTCTGTGAGCCAGCTAGCAATCCTCTAAGTTATGTGAGTGTTTACATCTAGTTCAAAGAGCTTGTCAAAAGTCCATGAGTGGGGCATTGTATCAAACGCCTTAGCCAGGTCAAGATATGCAGTATGCACTATTTTACCTTCATCCATTGCCTTGGTGACCCTCTCAAAGACGTTTACCTGGTTATGTAGGCATGACCTTCCCTAAACAAAGCCAAATTGGGATGGATCCAGTGTTGACAGGTTGCCAATGTCCTTATTTATCATTTCCATGATAATTAATTCTGTGGCTTTGCATATTAGGCTTGTTAGACTGATTGGTCTGTACTTCCTTGGATCGGTGGATGGTTTGCCCTTGTGGAAGGGAATGACTGTTGTAGCCCTCCAGTCACTTGGAACATAGCCTGTTTCAAGGCTGTAGTTGAAAACTGTCTCATGTGATCCTGATAGATCATGCTTTAGACTGTTCAGAGGGCAACCAGGTATCCATTCAGGCCCCATGGTTCTTGGCTTTTAGTGAGTGTTGCCAGCGCCTGGTCCCTGCTGATAAATGGGGGAAGTATGCTGGACAGGATTTCACCTTGTAGAGCTGAGGGGGAGTGGGGGGGGGTGTAGTTTGAGCTGAATTTATCAGCCAGTAAATTTGCTATGCCACCCTGACTGGTGCAGGTGGTACTGTTCACCACCAGTTTAGCACACTGTTGTATGTTATCTCTAAGGTTCCGGACGTAGCTGAAAAAGGCCTTTTGATTGTTTCTAGCCAGCATAGTTAACCTTACTGGACTTAATTAGATCCCTTCATTTCTTGCTTAGTTGTATAAGAGAGCACTTGTCTTTAAGGGAGTTGCTTTTCCTGATATTGGCCATGAGTTTTCTTCTTTTATTACATACCTGTTTAGGTGAGGATTCCATCACTGGGGTTTGTTTTACTGTTTGCTTTGCATTTATTTCTTGTAGGTCCAGCAGCTTCTATGCAGCCATTCATGCTTCTCTAGTGACTGCTTGAATAATTCTGCATTGGTAGCTGTGGTCTCAAGATTGGGGGAGACTTGAAATTTGATAAACTTTCACTTAATAGGATGTAGTTTGCCCTTGAATAGTTCCTAGCTATTATTGGTTTAGCTTGATTTTCCGAGTTGATTCTTACTTCAAAAGGGCCAGATTTTTGTTCTAGCCTCACTAGCAAGGATGTGACAAAGAGGACGGGTGTAATGCTCTCCCATGTTGGTGAGTACCAGATCCAGTATGCTTGATTCTCTGGTTGCAGCGTGCACTGTCTGTTCCAGGGTGTTTGTGTTATTAAAGTCCAGGAAGCATTGTGCCTGTCAGTTTGAGGTAGTATACATGTCACAGTCTATAGAGGGGTAGTTAAAGTCCCCTGTGAATAGGATGTTTGGTTAGATGTTGAGTGCCACTAGCAGGTTTAAGTAATAGTTGTGAGACTCTCAGGGCATAGATGGCAACTGTAGCTAGCCATGATATGGTGAGGGACCTTACCTATGGTGACTTGCACATGGATGAACTCCAAGGTATCATCCTGTTTAACCAACCTGGAGGTATAATTGTTGCTACCATAGATTGAAACACTTCCACCTTTGGCCCCAGTCTGTGTTGTTGCTGATCTAAGTGTGTGGATGACGCTCTAGCCTTGCATTTCCAGAGTACTTTTTATGGCTTTAAACCAAGTCTTGGTCATGACACATATGTCTACATACTCCAGAGTGAGAAGGGCTTGAAGGATGTGGAGTTTTTTTTGTTTAGGCTCCAAGTATTGAGCAGTAACACCTTAAGAGTGCTGGTAGACTTTTTTCCTATGTTGGTAATTTTGTTTTTTTTAATATAGCCTTAAAAAGGCTCTAATGGAATAGATAAAGTTTTGGCCGATATTTGAAAGCCTAGGAGGAATAAGGGCAATGCATCCTTGGCAAAGCAATGTGATCTTTTGACAATATTGTCCCATGCTGACAGATATTGGATCCCCCTGTAGTGACAGCAGAAACTAAACCATTTATTAAAATTAATCATTTTATGTTCATATTGTGACATCACCCTTGGTGTAGGTAGACTGCTGCTCAATGCAAGACTCACACCTAGCTGTGATATGCATTCTGAGAGATCCATTATGTCTCGTTTCATATAATCCGGTGAGATATGTCTTGGGTCATTACACTCACATGGACTGTGATGGAATCATATTGGTACCAGGCTGTAGTAACTTGTGTGTGTGCATGATATTTCGCATCCTGGTTCCAGATAGGCAGCTAACCATTATCTTCTTCTTGTCCAGCCTGGTGAGTGGGGTATCTGTGTGTCACACAATGGAATCCCCAATGACAACAGTATTAGGTACTTATGGGCTTTACACTTGGGAGACTATTAGGTGTAAGCTTATGTGAGATATTTGGTTTTGCTTTTGGTGTGTACTTTAGTGATTGCAGAGGATCAGTCATGCCGTTAGGTGGCTTTGGAGGTCATTGAGGTTTGGGAAGGTTTCTTTTAAGTACCTCAGCATAAGACAATCTGTGTGTGGGAAAAAAGGGTTAGTTTGAAGGTTATAGTGTGGGCATTCCTGACAATCTCCTTTGTATGCATGATTTTTGCTTCCAAGGAAGTTGTGTATTTACATCTCTCTCATAGTATGTTATTTTCTTTAATGATTAACTGCTTGTCTGAGAACATGAGACACATGCTACATGGCCTTAGGATGCCCAAATCTACCAAGCTGGTTACAGAAGCATTTGGAAATTGCACATCCATGTTGTCTGGTGCTGTAATAGTGTTGGCTGTTTAGGATTAAGGATTGTGTTTTTACAGGGTCCTCTAGGGTAGTTTCTGGAGTTAAGAGCAGAAGGTTATAAAATGCTAAGACATGGTAGTGCAATCTGATGCATGAGCTAGCTACCCTAAGCTTATTTCTGCATAATAAAATATCAAGAATCAGCCTCTATAATGTTCCACCAAACAGGTCATTCAGTAAGCACTTTCGTCTAATGCTAGACTTCTTTAGATTGAATGAGAAAAACAGAATACATCTTATATACACATACCATAATTGAACAATTATTCAATTACTTCAATTAACATCATTTGAATCATTATTACAAACCTTATTTCAAATGCAGTTTAAAAAACAGTATTAGTTAAGAATATAAAAAGATATAAATACATATGTATAATGACAGCAGTTAGTGTTTTAGTCTTTTTCTTTTTAAATAAATTTAAAAATGTTCCTTGTCATTTAGACCTGGGGGAGTACTGGCATCTAACTATCCATCAGTACTCCCTCCATTCTAATTCCTCTTCTGCTTCCAACCCATTTTTAAAATCCAATACCTTGTCAAGCACTAAAAATGTTGGTACCCCATTGCACTTAGTACTCTAGTGTTTGCCCCATGCATTACTGCTATCTGCTTTCCTGATAGCATATAAATGCTCATGCATTCTCCTATATAATTCTCTAGTCGTTCTGCCAACATAATAGGAAGGACAAGCAGGATGGACTGATAGGTAAACAACATATCTACACCTACAGGCATCTGTACTTAACACTTTAATTCTTATATTTCTCACATAAATTTCTTCCAAAAATGTTAATGGAAATTTATAGTAACTACAATTCAAACATTTCCAATTTGTCTCTTTTTCATTCCCAAAATATTTTAATTTATCTTGAAAAATACTTTTGAGGTTTTTGTTCTTTTTTATTAATAAAAATGGAGGTATCACCTGCTACCTTTCTAACATCAGGAAAACTGCTCAAGATTTTCCAATTGTGTCTTACTAGATTCTTAATCTGTTTTTCATCTAGTGAATAGTGGGCTACCATCCCAGTCTCACAACGTTTAATATTTTGTTGAAATTCATCAGTATTAATCTATTTTCTTTACACCCATTCTGTTTAATTTCATTAAACTTTTCTTTAGTAACATTTTCAGGGTAGCCCCTAATCATCAGTATTTCACACAAAGTTGTACATTCTTCAAAAAATAAATCATCACAATGTGTCAGGTCACTAATCCTTTTTAACTGTCCTTTGACAATGTTATGCTTCATATTAATGGGGTGCATACTACTATACTCTAAGTAGGTGTTGTTTTGAATTTCTTTTTTATATATCTTGGTTTGGAGATCCGCGGTGGTGCAGCAGTAGCATTGTTGCCTCACAGCAAAAGGTTCTCCAGTTCGATTCTCAGCTAGTGTGTGGGGAGTGTTTTTTGTGTGGAGTCTGCATGTCCTCCCCATGGGTCGAGTGGCATTCCGAAAGACATGCGTGATTGGGCGTGCCTTCGTTGAAGGTTGGGCGTCGAGCTGGCAACTCGGCACCGTGAAAATCTACTGCCAATCATTAGCGGACCGGAGTCTCACTGTGGCGACCCCTAACCGGGAAAAGCCGAAAGACAACAACATATATCTTGGTTTGAAGTTCCTTTCCTTCTTTGTAAACCTCCACATCTAAAATATTAATCTTCTTTAAACTGTAACTAAAGGTAAAACGTAAATAATCACAGACATTATTAACATCATTTAAGGAATATAATAAACCATCATAGTTTCCTCTCCAAATTAGGAAAAGATCATCAATAAAATGACCGTAATATAATACATGAGCATAGTACTCAATTTTCAGGCTGTCATGAATAAGTTTGCATAACTAGGGGCCATATCAGCCCCCATGGCAACACCATGTATTTGTTGGTAGAAGGAGACATTACATTTAAAGAAATTATAAGATAATATAACAGCCATCATTTCCAAAATAAGAGAAACTTTGTCTGCATCATAAAACCTCGAGCTTAATAATTCCATTCTAACATATTCAGCACCAATAACATTTGGTATTACAGTGAACAAAGATTTGATGTCCATAGTAACCAAATAATCTGATTCCAAAACCTCAAGTTCTTTAATAATTTTAGTGAAGGCAAAGGTGTCACATATATAAGTCTTATTCATTTCACTACCTTTTGTAACTTCTTATTAATAAACACTGCTATAGCCTCTGTTTTACTGCCACCACTGGCAACAGTAGGCCTCAGTGGTGGGCATTCTGATGCTTTACGAATTTTCGACAGGCCAAAAATGTCACTACTCCTGGGGTTATTTTTGGATAAAAAACGTTTCTTTTGCTTCTATCCTACCAGCACATAGCCACTCCTCTAACAAAGAATCTATAAACCTGTAAGATTTCTTAATAAAATTCAAGCTGACTTTTTTATAATAGTTTTCATCTTGTAACATAACATTCATAGCTTCAATATAGTCATTTCTGTCAAAAACAACTAAAGAATTACCTTTGTCAGCTTTAAGTATCAAAATATTCTGATCATCTTTTATTCTGTTCAGTGCAAGATGTTCATTTTTGTTCAAATTAAAAAACTTATTTACAGGTTTTTTCATTAGTAACTCTCTTAGCTGTTTTTCCATCACATTCAAAAAAGCCTACAATTCAGGTCTTAATGGAGGATTATAACAGATAGGTTTAGTAAAACCACTCATATATTTGCTATTGTTGTCAAAAACAAACTTTAAATTTAACCTCCTAACAAAGTCTCTTAAGTTATTGACGGTCTCACAAATACCTGCTCAAGCCACAGGCACAAAATCCAGCCTTTTCTAAGAACTTGTTGCTGTGTGCCATTCAGTGGGCACAAAGCCTGATGCAAGGCTATTATTGAACATGGTGCTTAAATGGGGAGCCAGTTCATTCTGAAGTTCATGTAAAACACAGCCAGGGATGTTGTCCAGTCCCATGGATGCTGTGCTTTTGGCATTAGAGAGTGCAGCTTTTACCTGCGTAGTTGTGATTACAGGGACTCTGCATTCTTCCTGTATAGATATGGGCCCTTTAGGGGGTGGGGGTGGTAAAGTTAGCACTGAACCTATTTGCTAGAATGTTGGCAATATCAGTTGGTTCTGTAATTTTCGTACCGTTGTGCTGTAACTCAGAGCAGATCTGGGTGTTGCCATCAAGATTCTTGACATAGCTATAGAATACTTTGTGGTTGTCCTTAGAATTAGTGGTGATTTTGTTTTTGTAGCTAGCTTTGGAGGATCTTATAAGAGATCTTAGCTTCTTACTGAGGCTGACCAGGGAGCTCCTCCACTCATGGGATTTTACTCTCTTTTGCAACAGTTTCTTCCTTCTGTTGTACAGTTTGTTTATGACAGGGGACCACCAGACTGGCTTCCTTTTATTGGAGGATAGCATCTTGGTTCTGTTTGGGATAGCATGATCCATGCACTCGTGTAAGTGCTTATAGAGTGCATTTGTGTAGGATTCAATAGTTGTAACTGTATTGTCCATCTGCATAGATGACATGAAGTTCACCACTTCATAAGTTCATAGGTTCATAGGTTCATACTAGGCTATCTGCCCTAGGGCATTTATAAGCCTAGCCAGAATGTGTTTGGCTTTCGCCACCCATTTTAAATTTATTTTGCTATGCCCTTTTTCGAGGTTAGTATACTGTGCCTCTATCTAACAGTGACACAGAAGTGATACCCGGGGTAAACCTATGATCTCCCATCCACTCATCAAGATTCCTCTTGAAGAGAGTCAATGAGGGACTCTGCCTAACCTCGACTGGGATTTTATTCCAGAGTGAAGGGAGCCTCTGGGTTATGAATCTGTCCCTCCAGCATGTCCTATTTATTTCAGTGCTGAGGTTCAAGTCTCTCGAGCGTAGCTCGATGGGATTTGGATTTTCTGAGGTGCAGCATGTCCATTAATTCCGGGTTGGACATGGCTTTATACGTCAGGCACAGATCGCCTCTGAACAGGCGGTATGCCACTGAGTAGAGCTGGAGTTTCTTTAACCGGGCAGCATATGGCATCTGTTTGAGCCCTTTGATCCTCTTGGTTTGGTACTTTTGGGGTCTTTCCAGTTGCTGCAGGTGTCTGGTAAGGTACATCCCAATTATGGGCCTGATGAGGGATGAGTAAAGAGGCACGATGACCTCCCCTGATCTAGATGTGAATCCCTTCATGATTAGGTGGGCTATATAAAATGTTTTTCTAACCACTTTGGCCACGTGGTTGTCAAATGAGAGATTGCTATCAACTTGGGTCCCCAGGTCCCTAATTGCTTCTTCTGTACTTAATGGATTTCCACCTATGTGGTAATTTGTGGGCACTTTGTTTTTGCCAAAGGGGATGACTATACACTTTTTGGCATTTAGCTTGAGGCCATGGCACTGGCACCAGTTGTCTGTTTCTATGAGGCCCTTTTGGAGGATGCTTGTGTCGGCTGGAGAGTCGATTATGGCACCCAGTTTGCAGTCATCTGCGAACTTGGTCAGCCACAGTCCTTCCGTGTTGGCCTGTACCTCCGAGATATATATACCGAACAAGAGAGGTCCCAGGACTGAGCCTTGTGGGACACCACTTGTAACTGGTTTGGAGTCTGACATGGCTGCAGCAATTCTAACCATGTGGGTTCTGTCCTTGAGCCAGTTTGCAATCCATCTAGTGACATAGGGGTTTATATTTAAGCTGGTGAGCTTATCTATAATGCCCGAGTGGGGTATTGTATCGAAGGCTTTTGCGAGGTCCAGGTAGGCTGTGTGGACCACCTTCCCTCGTCAATGGCCTTGGTGACTGTTTCAAAGAAATCAACCAGGTTTAAGAGGCAGGATCTGCCCTTAACAAAGCCGAACTGGGTAGGATCCAGTGTTTGTAGGTCCCCAATATCTTTATTTATGAGGTCCATGATGATCCTTTCCATAGCTTTGCAGACCAAGCTAGTCAGGCTTATGGGGCGATAGTTTCCAGGATCCGTTGAGGCACCACCTTTATGGAGAGGGACCACTGTTGCTGCACGCCACTCTTTGGGCACATATCCTGTAGTAAGGCTGAGATTGAACAGTAGTTTTATGTTTGGGTTTAGCTCTTCTTTGAGTTCATGTAGGACGCAGCCGGGACACCATCTGGTCCCATTGATGCTGTGTTTTTGCTTTGGAGAGGCGGCTCTCACCTGAGCATCTGAGATGTCAGGGGCAGCACTCTGCTGGGATAGATATTTGCCCTTTTGGTGGGGAGGGGAGAAGTTTGTGCTGAACCTGTCAGCTAGGATGTTGGCAATGTCTGTGGGTTTGGTGTATTTTTGTCATTTTGGACTAATTCTGAGCATATCTGGGAATTACCACCCAGGTTCCTAACATAACTAAAGAACGCCTTGTGATTATCCTTAGTGTCCTGTGCAATTTTTCTCTCAAGCTGGCCTTAGACAATTTTATGTGTGCCCGTAGTTTTTGCTAATACTGATCAGTGATGCCTTCCCTTTTGGGATTTTGCTTTATCATTTAGTAGCTTCCTCCTTCTATTGTATAGTTTGTTTATGGCTGGGGTCCACCAGACAGGACGTCTGCCTTTGGAGGATTGGGTCTTGGTTTTATTTGGGATCGCATGATCCATGCATTCCTGAAGGTGTTCATAGAATGCGTTTATAAAGGATTCTGCGGTCTGGGCCATATTTTCCACAGGCCCGGGGGCTTTGAAGGATTCCACCTCAGTTTTGAGGAGTGTAAAATTTGCTTTAGAGAAGTTTTTCACTGTGGTTTTCTGGGCAGGGGATGGGGTCGGGATGTGAATATCCAGTGAGATTAGTTTATGGTCTGATCTTACCAGTGAGGGATACACTTCTGGTCTGGAGCATAGAGTCCCCATGTTGGTGATGATCAGGTCCAGTATGTTTTCCCCTCTTTTGGGAGTGGTAACAAGTTGTTCCATAGCATTTGAGTTTATAAATTCTAGGAACCTTTGGGCTAGGGTGTTGGAGCTAGAGTAATGATCCCAGTCTATGTTTGGGTAGTTGAAGTCGCCCAATATAATGGTGTTTGGCGAGACCTTCATATTTTCCAGTGTTCTCAGGAAGGCCGAGTGGGGTTCCTGGGTTTGGGAGGGTGGTCTGTAGCAGGCTATAAACTGGAAGGCAGTTTTACCCACTGTTAGTTGCACATGGATAGTCTCTGATGCTTCGTGCTTTGCCACCAACCTGGAGGTGTGGGTATCTTTGATGAATATCGATACTCCCCCCTCCTTTTGTGGTTCGGTCCAAGTTTTGGGGCTGAAAAGCATGGTATGAGGTATAACCTGGTAGTGCTGGGGTGCTCTCGGGAGCCCTGAACCAGGTTTCTGTTACTGCACAGATATCGATGTTCTCCATGCTAAGGAGAGTTTCGAGTGCGTGCATCTTGAGGTTTAGACTTCTGGCGTTGAGCAGCATTACTCTTAGTTTCTTATCTCTTGTGATACCTATGGAGGTGGGTTTGTCTTTTGAGCCTTGCCTAAAAAAGGCACTATGGGGGTAGCAAGAGCCTTTGCCAATATCCGAAAGCCCAGGGGTGACAGGTGCAAGCCGTCCCTAGCAAAGCATCGTGGCTTGCCGAGCATATCATCCCAAGCTGACAGGCATTGGATCCCCTTTGAATGACACCATTACTTAAGCCAATTGTTGAAATTGATCATCTTGTCTTCATATTGTGGCATCATTCTTGGTGAGGGTAAGATGCTACTCAAGGTCAGGGTCATACCGGCCTGGGCTACATGCTCAGAGAGCTCCTTTATGTCTCTTTTCATGTAGTCCAGGGAGGTACGTCTCAGGTCATTCACACCAGCATGGACAATGACTGAGTCATATTTGTACTTGCCTTGGAGTGACCTGAGTGCTTGTGTTATGTGGCGGATCCTAGCACCCGACAGGCTGCTCACCGTGACCCTCTCCTTGTTCAGCCTGGTGAGCGGGGCGCCAGTGTGCCTGACGATAGAGTCACCTATTACAAGTGTATCAGGTGTGTTGTTTAGTCTTAAGGGCTGTGACTGTTTGGCACACTGGCTTTGTGAGATATGTGTTGCACGTGTTTTGTTTTGGGGTAGCGGCTGCTTGGGTGTCTGCTTTGGAGGTCTCTGCTGCTTGCAGATCTTTATTTAGAGCCTCCGAGTATGTTTTTGTGTGATTATGTGTTTGGTTTGCTGTCGTGGTAGGTCTATGTGAGACTGGAATTGTAGTGAGTATGGTTTCCTTCTCCTCCTGACTGGTTATGCCAGTACTTGAGTTGAGAGAGCTTAGCCTCCAGTTTGGCTATATGGTTGCATCTCTCACATGTGTTGGAATTTGTTGGGAGGAGGAGAGGGTTGTCTGTGTACATGAGGCAGTTGTAACATTGCCTCAAGATTCCCAGATTCACCAGCTGGACCGGAGAGGAGATTGACAACTGACCTTTGGACATGCTAGAATAATATTGGGAATTCCTTAATAATTGAAAACCAGGGCCAGTGGGGAGTGAGGGTGTAGTGCTTTTAATTTTTAGTGCTGACTTATATAATTGCCTTAGTGAGCAAGTGCCAGGTAACTTAAGTGCAATGTGTTACAGGTAACTTAAATGCAAAAACGACAAACAGTAACTTTCTTTCAAGTGAAACAAGGAAATAAGTACAGTAAGCAATGCAGATATCACTAGTGAGCCACAGAAGCTGAGAAGCCGTATTAGGTGGAATTAGCGTTCCAGGGAAATAACAAGCAAACAAACAACAAGCATATAAACAAAGCTATATTCAGCAGGCCTGGATCTAGTCTATGTTACAGCAAACAAGGTGTACCAATTTCCGTAAGATACAGTTCAAATATTCAGGCACTATAAACCTTTAACCAAAAATTCCCAGCTCAGAAGGGCAGAGTCCAGCCTCTTCTCCCACAAGAGTGCAGACCACAAACCTTCTTAATGTAAAATAACTGGCCTAAAGCCCAAGTGCCTAAACCAGAACTAATACACTTTAAGAATAACAGACACTGGGCTCTCAATCAGCAGTTCCCAACTTAGAAGGATGAAAGCTACCTGTCCTGCCACCACAGTGCATGCCACAAACCTTCCTAATGTAAAACAACTGGTCTGAAGCCCAAGTGCTTAATCCAAAAGACTTAGAATGACAGCTAAACTTTAATCAAGTTACTACCAAGCAGTAATAAATACAATTGAATACTTTAGAGAATGCCTGGATTAGTGCTCAAGTTACACAAACAAAGCTAGATCCAGCAGGCCCGAATCCAGTCTATGCCACAGCAAACAAGGCGCACCAACTTCAGTAAGAAGCAGTTCAGATATGCATGCACTATAAGCCTTCAATCAGAAATTCCCAGCTTAGAAGGGCAGAGTCCAGCCTCTCCTCCCACAAGAGTGCAGACCACAAACCCTCTTAATGTAAAATAACTGGCCTGAAAGCCTAAGTGCTTAAACCAGAATTAATACACTTTTAGAATAACAGACACTGAGCCCTCAATCAGCAGTTCCCAACCTAGAAGGATGTAAGCTACCTGTTCTGCCACTACAGTGCAGACCACAAACTTCTGTCTTAAGAAGCATGAAGTTGGCTTTGGAGAATTTTTTTACCGTGGTTTCCTTAATGGGGGTGGGGGGGGGGCAGGATGTGGATATCAAGGGTGATTAGCTTATGGTCGGATCGGACCAATGAGGAGTTGATTTCAGGTGTGGAACACCGGTCACTCATGTTGGTAATGACTAAGTCTAGGATATTGTTGCCCCTGGTGGGGTCTAACATGAGCCCCTAAGGCAGAACCATAAAACTATCTTCAGGCTGACTAATTATAATAATTCCAATCTGAGACCAATATATATAATATACGGAAACAATAAACAAGAAAAAAACAAAATATCTAGAATTAGCCTCTTTAATGTTCCACCAAACAGGTTATTCAGAAAGTGCTTTTGTCTAATGCTAGACAACTTCAGACTAAATGAGAAAACACAAACTACATCTTATATACATATACCATAACTGAATAATTATTCAATTACTTCAATTAACATCATTTGAATCATCATTACAAGCCTTACTTCAAAGAACACTTTCTTCACTTGAAGAAGGTACAGCTTTGTGTGAAAATTGATGGTTAGGGGCTACCCTGAAGATATTATTGAAGAAAAGTTTAATGAAATTAAACAGCATAAGTGTAGAGAAAATAGATTAATACCATAGAATTTCAACAAAATATTAAAAGTTATGAGACAGGGATGGTAGTCCAGTATTCACTAGATGAAAAACAGATTAAGAATCTGGTAAGAGACAATTGGAAAATTTTGAGCAGTTTTCCTGATGTTCATAGGTTCATAGGTTCATAGGTAGGTACTAGGCTATCAGCCCAAGGGCCTACGTAAGCCTAGCCAACAAGGTTCCCTGGCTTATGCCACCCAAGAAAGTTATTTTCCTGTGCCACTGTCGAGCAGAGACACAGAAGTGATCCCCAGGGTGTATTTCCTATTTCCCATCCACTCGACAAGATTTTTCTTGAAGAGTGCTAATGAAGAACTTTGCTTGACATAGATGGGTAGCCTGTTCCAGAGTATGGGAAGTCTCTGGGACAGGAATCTATCCCTCCAGCATGTCCTGTTTATTGTGGTGACAAGGTTTAGATCCCTAGAGTGTGTAGCTCGGAGGGATTGGGATTTCTTTAGGTGTAGCATATCCAACAGCTCTGGGTTTGACATAGCTTTATATGTTAGGCAGAGATCCCCTCAGAGTAGATGATATGCTATGGAGCAAAGCTGGAGTGTTTTGAGATGGTCAGTGTAGGACATTTGTTTGAGGCCAGTAATCCTCTTTGTGAGGTACTTCTGTTGTCTTTCCAGCTGCTGCAGATGTTTTGTGAGGTACATTCCAAAAGGGATGTTGTACTCTATAATAGGTCTAATGCGTGTCGAGTAGAGGGGAACAATGACCAATTTTTTTCTTGGATGAAAACCCTTTTATGATGAAGTGTGCCATGGAGAAGGACTTCCTCACTACTGTGGTGATGTGACTATCAAAGGAAAGACTACTGTCCACCTGAGTCCCAACGTCTCTTATCACACATTCAGTGTTAAGTAGATTGCTGCCTATGTGGTAGTTCATGGGTACAGAGTTTTTACCAAAGGGGATGACACTGCACTTTTTGGCATCGAGCTTGAGGCCATGGCTCTGACACCAGGCATCTGTCTCAGTGAGGCCCTTTTGTAGGATGTCCACATCATTTGGGGACTTGACTATGGCTCCTAGTTTGCAGTCATCTGCAGACTTCATTAGCCAGAGGCCTTCTGTGTTAGCCTGTACTTCAGAGAAGTAGATACCAAACAGGAGAGGTCCCAGGACTGAACCCTGTGGTACTCCACTTGTCACTAGTTTGAAGTCAGATTTGGAGTCTGCAACTTTTACAGTGTGGGTTCTGTCAGTGAGCCAGCTGGCAACCCATCTTGTGACATAAGGATTTATACCTAGTTTAGTGAGTTTAGCTATAATTCCAGAATGGGGGATGGTGTCGAAAGCCTTGGCGAGGTCAAGATAGGCTGTGTGAACCACCTTCCCTGATCTACGGCATTGGTGACTGCCTCAAAGAAGTCGATCAGGTTCAGGAGGCATGATCTGCCTTTCACAAACCCAAACTGGGTGGGATCCAGAGTTTGGAGGTTACCAATGTCTTTGTTTATGAGTTCCATGATGATACGTTCCATGGCCTTGCAGACCAGGCTTGTCAGGCTAATAGGGCGATAGTTCCCAGGATCTGTGGTGGCTCCCCCTTTGTGGAGTGGGATAACTGTTGCTGTGTGCCATTCAGTGGGCACAAAGCCTGATGCAAGGCTATTATTGAACATGGTGCTTAAATGGGGAGCCAGTTCATTCTGAAGTTCATGTAAAACACAGCCAGGGATGTTGTCCGGTCCCATGGATGCTGTGCTTTTGGCATTAGAGAGTGCAGCTTTTACCTGCGTAGTTGTGATTACAGGGACTCTGCATTCTTCCTGTATAGATATGGGCCCTTTAGGGGGTGGGGGTGGTAAAGTTAGCACTGAACCTATTTGCTAGGATGTTGGCAATATCAGTTGGTTCTGTAATTTTCGTACCGTTGTGCTGTAACTCAGAGCAGATCTGGGTGTTGCCATCAAGATTCTTGACATAGCTATAGAATACTTTGTGGTTGTCCTTAGAATTAGTGGTGATTTTGTTTTTGTAGCTAGCTTTGGAGGATCTTATAAGAGATCTTAGCTTCTTACTGAGGCTGACCAGGGAGCTCCTCCACTCATGGGATTTTACTCTCTTTTGCAACAGTTTCTTCCTTCTGTTGTACAGTTTGTTTATGACAGGGGACCACCAGACTGGCTTCCTTTTATTGGAGGATAGCATCTTGGTTCTGTTTGGGATAGCATGATCCATGCACTCATGTAAGTGCTTATAGAGTGCATTTGTGTAGGATTCAATAGTTGTAACTGTATTGTCCATCTGCATAGATGACATGAAGTTCACCACTTCTGTCTTAAGAAGCATGAAGTTGGCTTTGGAGAAATTTTTTACCGTGGTTTCCTTAATGGGGGTGGGGTGGGGGCAGGATGTGGATATCAAGGGTGATTAGCTTATGGTCGGATCGGACCCATGAGGAGTTGATTTCAGGTGTGGAACACCGGTCACTCATGTTGGTAATGACTAAGTCTAGGATATTGTTGCCCCTGGTGGGGTGTGGATAAGTTGATCCAGTGCATTGGAGTTTATGAATTCCAGAAAGCGTTGAGCTAAGGAGTTGTTACACAAGTAGTTTTCCCAGTTAATGGTGGGGTAGTTGAAGTCGCCCATTATTAGGGTGTTTAGTTGAACCCTAATATTTTCCAGTACATCAAGAAAAGTGGAGTTGGAATCCTGGCGCATGGTGGGGGATCTGTAGCAAGCTACAATTTGGATTGCCGCTTTGCCCAGAGTTAGTTGCACTTGGATAACCTTGGATGCATTATGCTGAGCAACTAGCCTGGAGGTGTGGATATCCTTAATGAATATGGACACACCTCCGCCTTTGGTGTTTCGGTCCAGGTTACATGGCCTAAAAGTGTGGTATGAGTTAGAGCCTGGTAGTGCAGGGGTGCTCTCTGGAGCCTTGAACCAGGTCTCAGTCACTGCACAGATATCGATGCTCTCCATTTTAAGGAGTGCCTTGAGTGAGTGCATTTTGAGATTTAGACTTCTAGCATTGAGTAGCATTACCCTCAGTTTTTGCTTGCCTGTTCCTGTTACGGTGGTGAATTTGTCATTTGAACCTTGCCTAAAAAGGCACTATAGGGGCGGCAAGAGCCTTAGCCAGTATCCGGAATCCCAAGGGCGACAGGTGCAGGCCATCTGTGGTAAGGCATCGTGGTCTGTCGAACATGTCATACCAAGCAGACAGATACTGGATCCCCTTAGAATGACACCAGAAGCTTAGCCAATTGTTGAATCAATCATTTTGTCCTTGTACTGCGATATCATTCTGGGCAATGGCAGAATGCTACTCAGGGCTAGGGTCAAACCTGCTTGGGCTACAAGATTGGAGAGCTCTTCCATGTCTCTTTTCATGTAGTCCAGGTAGGTACATCTCAGGTCATTCACACCAACATGGACAATGACAGAGTCATATTTGTACTTGTTGTGGAGTGACCTGAGTGCGTGGGTTATGTGGCGGATCCTGGCACCCGACAGGCAGCTGACAGTAATCTTCTCCTTGTTTAGCCTGGTGAGTGGGACATCAGTGTGCCTGACTATAGAGTCACCTGTGACTAGTGTGTTGGGTACTTTGTTTTGCCTTATTGGCTGTGGTTGAGTGGCAAACTGAGTCTGTGGTCTATGTGTCATTTGGGTTGTGTTGGGGATGGAGGTTGCTTGCATTTCTGCTTTGGAGGTCTCTGTTGCTTAGACAGATTATTATTGAGAGCCTCCTCAAATATTTTTGTGTTACTATGTGTGGATTTTGGTGGTGGAGATTTAGTGAGACTATGTGATGAGTGTGGTGTGGTGCAAATGTTTACCTTCTCCTCTTGACTGTCAAGTTCTGTCTTGGCTGGAGAGAGCTTTACCTCCAGTTTGGCTAGATAAGTGCATCTCTCACAGGTTGTAGTGTTGGGTGGTAGGAGGAGAGGGTTGTCTGTGTACATGAGGCAATTTCTACATTGCCTCAAGATGCCCAGATTCATCAGATATACAGGAGAGAACACTGGGAGCTGACCCTTGCACATGCCTGAATAAAAAACTATTTTCCCCTAGATAAGTGAGGAAAGGGAGTACAAGAGCTGTTTTTCTCTAAGCAAGTGAGATAAGTAAGTACAAAAACTGTTTTCCTCCAGGTAATGAGGAAGGTTGCATGCTATAGTAATTAGTAGCTTGTTTAGTCCTTACAAGTTCTGAACAAGTGCTGAGCACGAATAAGCAAATTTAAGTGCTAAAACTAAGAATCTGTATCTGCACTAGATGAGTTACAGGACAGAAACAAGTGCAAATGCAGGCTTTCAAATCAGAAAGTTGAGAGAGATGGAAAAGATTGCCCAAATGGCCAATAACTACAATTTCTGGGACAGAACCACTCCTTATGTGGTAGACAGGTTACCTAGTGCTTACCGCTCCCACTGATAAGCTAGAAGGCTTCCTTCTAACACAGAAAGGCTTGGGGGGCTCAGAAGCTTACATACAGTCCTGGATACAGCATATCTCTATCTGGAACACTAGTTACAGGAAAGGTAGGAAACAGGCTTGGTGTAATTTTTTTTTTTTTTTTTACTGAAAAGTAGCTAAAACAGCAGTAAAAACAATTCACATGCAGTGCAAGCTAGCACACTTGAGTATGTAGCAATGTTAGACCAAACAGTTTAAAAATGCAATTAAATTAAAAAAGAACTAAAAACAAGTGCAGAAGGAGTTTATTAAGTAGAATGTGGTAAAGAGATGGGACTGGGGGGAGTGTCCCAGATCAAATCTGCAGTGGGGCGGGCAACTGCAAAAGCCTCCAAATTTAAACTACAAGCCAAAAATAAGGAGGGTGGAAAAAAAACAGTTTCAGCAGAGATATGAAAAACTATAAGCAACAATTAGCAGTACAAACTCTAAAACCAAAAAATATACTCAGCACTGTATATTTCCAGATAGATAAAGCAGTCTCTCAGAACACAGGTTCCAGCAATGAAATGCAGGCTGTTACTAACAGTTCTAATTTTATGCAAGAAAGAATGTTAGAAAGGTAGTAGGTAATACCCCCATTTTTATTAATAAAAAAGGAAAATATTCAAAAGTATTTTTCAGGATAAATTAAAATATTTTCGGAATGAAAAAGAGACAATTTGGAAATGTTTGAATTGTAGTTACTGTATATTTCTATTAACAGGTTTGGAAGAAATTTATGTGGGAAATATAAGAATTAAAGTGTTAAGCACAGATGTCTGTAGGAGTAGATATGTTGTTTACCTATCAGTCTGTTCTGCTTGTCCTTCCTATTATGTTGGCAGAAGAACTAGAGAATTATATAGGATCACAGGATCACAGAAGTTACTAGGCTATTACCCCGGGGCCCTTACAAACATAGCCAAGAATTTAGTCCATGTTCCCTCAAGTTAGCACCCTATGCCACTATCCAGCAGGGACACAGGTGGAATCCCAGGGGTGTATTTTCCGTTTTCCACCGAGTTACCCAGGTTGTGCTTAAAAAGGGTTAATGAGATACTCTGCTTGACATGGAGAGGGAGTCTATTCCACAAAAGGGGGAGTTTCTGGGACACAAATCTGTCCTGCTAACAAGTCATATTGATGTCACAGACCAGGGTGAGGTCGCATGCGTGGGTTACTCAAGTGGAACTTGACTTTTGGATATGCAGCAGTCCCATCAGGGCGGGGTCTGAGATCACCTTGTATGCCAGAGGTCACCTCTGAGGAGTCTGTAGGAGACTGAGTAGAGGGACAGGGTCTGTAGCCTGTGTAAGGTATATGTTTTTAGGCCCTAGATTCTCCTGGTGAGGAACCTCTGTGGTCTCTCCAGCTGTTGCATGTGCTTTGTGAGGTACATGCCGAAAGGGATACTGTACTCAATAATGGGTCTTGTAAGGGAAGAATACAGGGATGTTATGACCACCTTGTCCCTGGATGAGATACCCTTACTAATGAGGTGGGCCATATAGAAAGTTAAAATGTACTACATTCATACATAGGAGAATGCATGAGCATTTATATGCTATCAGGAAAGCAGATAGCAGTAATGCATGGGGCAAACACTAGAGTACTAAGTGCAATGGGGTATCAAAATTTTTAGTGCTTGACAAGGTATTGGATTTTAAAAATGGGTTGGAAGCAGAAGAGGAATTAGAATGGAGGGAGTACTGATGGATAATTAAATTAGATGCCAGTACTCCCCCAGGTCTAAATGATAAGGAAAATGTTTAAATTTATTTAAAAAGAAAAAGACTAAAACACTAACTGCTGGCATTATACATATGTATTTATATCTTTTTATATTCTTAAGTAATACTGTTTTTTAAAATGCATTTGAAGTAAGGCTTATAATGATGATTCAAATTATGTTAATTGAAGTAATTGAATAATTATTCAGTTATGGTATATGTATATAAGATGTATTCTGTTTTTCTCATTCAGTCTGAAGAAGTCTAGCATTAGATGAAAGTGCTTACTGAAGGACCTGTTTGGTGGAACATTAAACAGGCTGATTCTAGATATTTTGTTGTTTTTTTATTGTTTATTGTTTCCGTATATTATATATTTATTTCTGCATAATGCCAAACTGATTAACAGGTTATGGATAGAATCCTAACTTTATCGGTAAGTTTTATTGTACAGGCATTTGCCACTATACAGGGCACTGCTAACTACCATGACCTGGTAAAAAGCCCCACACAAAGAAAAAAAAAGCTTGACAACTGACTCATATGCCCTTTAGCCAGTAAACAACCACACTTTTAGCTTCTACCAATGCTTACTAAGTCAGGAAGCCCAGGCAAACACCTTATGTCACAATATATCTGACCCTGGAATCTGTCAATGTAAAAGCACAGCAAAAGCAGCTCTCAGGTGCAAGCGACTACCATACAACTAAGTCCCTGGCTAATTCGCACATCTGCAAAGAGATTTGGATTCTCAACAAACTGCCTATCAAAAATCCTTCCTAGTCTCTCCAGAGCTTCAACTCTCTTCAGCTCAGTAAGCCTTCGCTCACCTTTGTCAATTGTGAAAGACCCTCCTCCACAGAATCATAAGATCATAGGAGGTTACTAGGCTAATGGCCCTAGGGCCCTTACAAGCCTAGACAAGTGCAAACCCTCTTCTCAAGATAACCCCTGTTCTCATGACTAGCTCCTGCCTTTTGGAACGTTCAACCTAAAAACATCAAACAAACTAAAATCTTAAAGCACTCAAGAACTCACTCTTCTTTCCCATCTAATAAAAGAAAACAAACGTAACTGCTTCAGAAATATAAGTTAACCCCACACTTACTCCACCAGGCTTCACTGTTTAATGTATGCCTTTCCTGCACATATAATTCCTAATTTACGTGTAAGGACTGTTTGCGGCATATTTTTCCCCTTCTATGTCAGTGCAAAATCAATCAATTATTATTGAGTGTTCTGCAGCTTGTACTTTTAAACTTGTATTAACTACTGATGCCTTATTTACTTTGCGTTTTTATACATCTTTATTAAACGTGTCATGTCTAGGTATATACAGAGAGACAAAAAACAAACCATAATAACACTTCCTTTGTTATTTACATTCAGTATACATATATCTTGTCTTATTTAACAGTTTTCATTCACATTACATTACATACATTGTCAGTTCCTACCTTCTCTTGAATTTCACTCCTGATGAACATTGTTGTAATTGTTTTGTTTCCACAAATTGAATTTATTAATATTTTATGTACATGCTGCTAATGTGCTATTTGTACAAGTTGTAAAGATGCCATATTTATTACATTTCAGAAATGTTTTTTTTTTCTCTCTCACTCTGTTTTATTTATTTATTTATTTATTTTACAACTTGTTAGTTTTGCATAAGGCTTTTATTTCTGTATGTTGATGTAGTCTATATATTTCAATGTTGTTGTTTTTTTTTTGTAACTGTCTGCTCTATTTGCCTATGTAGCCTTGGTCATTGTTGAAAAGGATCCTCCAACAGCCCACTTACCTAGCTAAATAAAAATAAAAAATAAACAATACTTGAACTATGCAGATTCAATTTCTTAACAACACTAGTTAAAAAGATGACAAAACTAAGATGTAATATGAAAGAGAAAGAGACAGACATCCATTGTACATTAAAAACATAATTCAGTACTAATATTCAGGAAACAAAATATTGTTAGGAAAATTATAATCTTATATACATTTGTGCAGGATGTGTTCCTTAAACTTTATTTTGAGCTTTTGATGAGAAGAGAAATTTCTAATATCAGCTGGTTATGCATTGCATTTTTAAGAGGTGCGACATGGACAGTTTTTGTTCGTGCTCACTTCTTTGTACTGAGAACCCCAACAACAGTTATAACGATGTTCAGGCTCCCTAGTTGTTTTTTGTCCAGTTATGTTAGACAGGTATGAGTAAACTGCTTCTGATGAACCTTGAACACCATTCAGAGTAACAGCTCAGCTGTTCTCATTTGTAAAGCTGGCCAATGGTAGGAAGAATGAATGTTGCAATGTTGCTCATCTGTGTTAGTTCATGTGGTCAGTATGGCAAGCTTTAGGTATATGGAAGTAATTTATGTCCTTCTGTCAAAAGGAAGAAAACACATCACTGCTGTGTATGCTAAAAGGTTTGACTATCTAAACGTTCTTACCCTTTGCTTGAATATTAGCATAACTAGAGATATTACAACCTTTTATTTGAAAGGATGGATTAATAGTTTTAACTATCCCATACAGAAAGCTCAGAGCCAGATTCAGAAAACTTTATTGAATCATGCCAAGTAAATTTTCACAATGAGCATCCACTCACAAGGTGTGTGGAATTCAGAAAACCAAGTTAGACCATGTGGGTAACCAAATAAGGTGGTCAGCCACATTATAAGTCAAGGACCATATATTGAGGCACCATGTATGAGAATGAGGCAAAACAAGATGACAGAGAGATTCAGTAAGTTTTAAGCAATGGAGCTGTGCCTGCAGTATATTTGAACTTGGCACTATGCTCACGTTCAGACTGTGTAAATAGTTGAAGAATGTTAGAGGTTGACACAGCCATAGTAAATCAGTATTTGCAGGAGACTCTCGTTTCAGCTGCTACATCCACTTGTGTGTGACATTGTCATTGGAGACACTGGGTCATCTGGCCATGCTTACCATTTCATGCCCTCTATGATAATGGTATTGTGAACTGGTACTGTGGTGAAAGGGACATCGTTGAACAAGTTATGGAAATGTGTCAGCCTTGTCCACAGCCCAGTGGGAGTTGTGGAGTACCTATAACAGTTAATACCACAGTATGTGTGGCTTTACATGTATTAACTACTAGGACTTTCTGGGCAACACAGTGGGGATATCTCAGGTTTCTACATTGAGAATGCCGCATCAATTTCTTGATACCATGCTTCTGCATGTGGGGAGAGCATATGTGTTTCCCACGTACCCAAAGCGTGACAGCCTGCATCATGCAGAATGTTTATAATATAGCCAATTTCCCTGTAGTACTGGTGTTCTTAAACTGTGCCCACATTGATGTAAAGATCCTACCTGGAGAACAGGGAAGGAGGCATGTGAGCTGCAAAGGGTGTCACTATCAAAGCCAAGTGATCTGTAATGCATAGGGTATCACCTACAATAGGTGTGCAAGATAGCTAGGAAATTTGCAAGACTCCCACACACGCATGTGACCTGTACCAACGGTTTGTGAGGGGTGAGCTTTGGTAACGTAACTAGGGTGGGCAAGAGGGGCAAAAGCTCCAGGTGCAAAGTGTTGATGGTACGATTAGCCAATCCAGATCACTCTTTAATATTAGCTGTAGCATTCTATGTGTGGTCTAATCTGTAGCAAATTTTGCTACAGTTTAAAAATAAAACAAAAAAAAAACATTTTTTTAAACTAAAACCTGAGCATTGCAACACTCCGTGCAGGCAGGGTATAAATGGTAACAACTGTTTGCTACATTTTAATAAGCAGTTTGTTGCAATTTAAAAATATATTTTTTAAACTAAAACATGAGAGCTGAAGGGCTCCATGCAGGTGGGTATGAACTGTAGTGACTGATTGCTACATTTGTAACAAGCAGTTAGTTTGCTACAGTTTAAAATAAGAAATGCTTTCTTTTTTAAATAAATATGTTAAAGGAGGGCTGGGGACAACACACAGAAACAGGATCTGAATGGCTGGAGCTGGAGGAGGGGCAGGATGTCATACATCTGGTTGCCTGATTGGTGTGCCAGTAGAAGGATTTTTTTTTCTAACTGAAATAAGCCAATCACTTATGGCTTATTACAGTGAAGTGAGTTGTTTTCTTTTTTTTTTTGTTTGCAGTTCACTTGAAGAGCTGAGCCAAGGAGGTGAGGTGTTGATTTATGGTTTACAGTACTGGCATAAGCACTAATTGAACCAGCTATGCTTCTGGTGATTTCCCATAGGGTCATCTTGTGGTTGATGCTGGATCTAACCTACAACCCTGGCCTATGACACCCATTAGAAATCCACACAATCAAACAGACCATGGGTACAATTATGTAAAGTCACAAACAACACACATGGAGCATAAATAAATATTTAAGAATTATTTACATATGTAAAATATATCAAAAAAATATTTATCTGAAACCCAAAGAGCACACTTGTGTTACTGATCAACTTCAAGAAAGATATTCATAGGAGAAAGTCAGTAATACAGACTTAAGCCCTTTCTAACAACAACTGCTAAAGTGTCCCTAGCCCAAACTCATCTCATCTCCACATTACTATACGCCTCCCCAACTTTTATCAGCCTCTCTAAATCTAACCTTCAGAAACTTGCCACGGCCGACTACAGCATTGCTAGGTTTGCTACAGGTTCCCCATTTCGCACACATCATTGTGTTAATCTCAAAATGCTTGATTGGCTTGAACGTCAACATCTTAGTCTATTACATCAATTAGTCATCACATATAAAATTCTCCATTACCCTACTAATACACCCATACTCAATAACCTTGTGGCCCCCTACAAGAATCTCTCTTCCCTTCGCTCTGCAAACAAACTGCTAGTAGCCACTCTCAAGTCACACAATAAGGCAGGCGACTCCTTGTTCACCAATACTATTGGCCCATACTGGAATAAACTCCCCACAGAATTGACTACTTTGGGCTCATCACAACTTTTCAAGAAACAACTAAGATACTATCTCAAATCCCACTGGCTATGCCCTTGCTTGAATCCAGACTGACCTCCCATCTAACTTTCTTTATACTTCTCCATTACTTCTCCTCCTTCTCTGAATACTAACCCTCTGTAGCTCGCCTATCTCTCAAATGGACTTTCTTTTTTCTCTACAAAGTCACTTTCTCCTTTTATTAGATATATTACTGCAACATGTCATCTCACCTTGTTTTTAAACCTATTAATCATCCCTGCTGTGCAATTTCTGTTTCCTAGAACTAGTGCCCAGGCACTAATTGTTTATCATAATTCTTAATATTGTAAATATTTTTGATTCTTATAGTTGTTATGAAAGAATATGGGATCATGGATCCCTTCTGTATTTCTCCTTTGTTTTGTTTACCTATCTTAACGTGCTACTGTAAATGTAACTACACTACATTGAATTTGTTCTTTACATTCTTATAATTTTTGTTTCTTTTGTTTCTTTTATTGTCCTGTTTGAATGTTTTTACTAGTATATAGAAGAGCTATTCTCCTCGGGCCTCTGCTGAAAATGGACATGTATCCAGCCAGACTAGCCTGGTCAACAAATGTAAAATAAAATAAAATAAAATAAAGTATAGTAGAAGGAGACATGTAAATAAATGACAAGTTATGTAAGGAGAAGATAAAGTTAAAATGAGATTAGGTAAGTTAAATACTAAAAGACTGAGAAGGAGTTGAATCAATAGTAGGGAAATTGAGTAAGGAAGGCTTAGGGTTTTTTGGGAGGGACTTTAGAAAACTACACAGTGTGTCAAAGTTTAACACCTATTCTTTGCACTGTATTTGGGTAGAGGAAGTTATTTATCTTTGACTTAACCAAAGGGCATTGACAGGTCTTCTTGAGAGCAGAGGATAAAAAGAAAACATGTTTTTCCAAATGGATGTTATACATGCAATACAGTGTATATTTTGAAATGTCCATGCAACAAGTTTTATGAAGGTGAAAAACGGAAGTTTGAAGTGCGTGTTCAAGAACACATAAGGGACATTAAAAAAGGTTAACTCTGATAGTCCTTTAACTATGCATTTTAAAGAACTTCATGCAAGTAATTTTAAACTTTTGCAAGGTTGTGTTTTAAAACAAGTGGGGTCTATTTTTTTAGACCCTGTAGCAGTAAAACAAAACTTGTTGTATAAAGAAACACTTTTTACTTTGAAGTTTGATAACTTGGTTCCCAAGAGTTTAAACACAGTACTTATCTGGAAGTATCTGATTTAATTAATTGTTTAATTGACTGATTGAGTATATATGGGGTGAGGAAAGTTGCATTGCATTTGTACTCCTTGAAGGCTTAACAGCTGAGATGCTAGCGTGTGTGAAAAGAGAATATAAATTTCTTGCTTGAAGACTGTGGCTTCCTTGTGTGGTTCCATCACATTTATTTGGACTTGCAGTGGTTGTTTGATAAAAAGAAAACAACCTTTTCTGTAGCAGAAGGTGACCCCTTTGTGTCGTAATTTGCTAATATGAGTTACACTAAACTTTTGAAGTAAATTTATATTGACAGCTTTTGTAAATAGTTTGTAAGTATGTTTTTGCTGTTTGATAAGCAGTTATTATTTTTGTTTGCTACACCTGTTCAGATTAATATATGATCTGTTTGAAAAAAATAAGAATTCAACAAAATTGTTGTGAATTGACAGATAGATTTAAAGAATTGCATTTGCTAGATGTAAGATTGTTCATGTGGAAGTCAGATTTAGTTTAAAGTGTTAAAATGTAAACACTACACAAATGAGGTACAATGTCAGATTATGAAAAACATGAGTGTATTGCATAAAAATGAGTTGTGAGGCCAGAAACTTTAAGCATGTGTACAAAAATGCCTTTCTTAGTGGGTCCTGAAGGAGCGCTGGAGGTTTGTATAGGACTTTGTCAAAGCTGATAAGATAGTGAATTCCAGTCAATCAGATGCACAGAAGTCATGTGAATCTCTACTTGCAAATACAGGACGCATTCTGAGTATCAATAGCAGTTCCATGAACAGTCAGTCAAAAAGTAAACAAATAAGATCTTATTGTAAATAGAACCACAGTCATACTGTGCTCTGTAAGTCGGCACAGATATTGTTTTATATTTATATCAAGTAATCATCTATCCAAGAATCTTATGTCCCTCCCTCTGAAAGATATCTTGCATCCGGAAAGTTCACAGATGGGAACATCATTGAATTCTCCAACTATAAGTCCATAGACATACTTTCCCTTTGTCTAAAATACTTAAGAAATATATGCATATTCAACTACTTAAGCATATCCTTGACAAAAATCTGTTCTGTCCTAACCAGCATAGTTTCAGACCCAACCACAGTACTAACACCACATTACTCAGATTCATACACCATAAATCAAAAATGTAATGCAAGCAATTTTGTATCCACACTGTTCTTAAAAGCATCAAAAGACTTTCATACCATCTACAGTAACAAGCCACTATTTCAGCCTGAATCTGTAGGTCGATTCCATCCCAACTTCTTCTGGTGCCAAAGCTACTTGTCAGACGAGTTCATATTAGAAGACCGAGGGCACATTCTTTTGAATGCATCTTAGTCGAACTTAAAAGACTGAAATGGCAAAATATCGAAGTGGCTTTTAAGCAAATTCTTTCCCTGGGAAAGAATTTGCTTGGCTGCTTCGTTACTTTGCCATTTTCAGCACTGTAGTACAGTCTCGGAGTTGGTATATTTAAGTAGGGGGGGTGGGGAGGGTAAAGCCCCCCACTTAATGTAATGTTTAAAGTGTTTTGTTTTTTTATTTAATTTTTTTGTTGGAACAGTGATTTTTTTTCCCAAGGGAAACAAATCACTGTTCTGACAGTTCAACATTGTAAGCTTTTGCTTACATAGGGTCGATTAATCACCGTTCGCTTTTTTAAGCATTCGGTGATCTAATATAGACCCTTGTCAGACAGATCACAAGATGTTAAATGGCAATCAAGCTACTGCACCTTCCACCCAGTATCTGTCAATATACCCAAGGATCAATCCATGGGTCTGTCTTATTCAAAATATTTATTAACAATTTGAATACTGATGTTAAAAATGCCAACCTAATCCAACAAGCTGATGATTCTACGTTTATGCACTCTAGCCAGAGTCCTATTCAGCTTCAATTACTCACACAGAACTCCTTCATGCTTATCAGAACTTGGCTGGTCAGTTCCAATCTCGTCCTGAATCCAATGAAGGCAAAACTACTTACTTTCACACCCATGTCCAATGCTGATTGCAAAACAAACTTCAAATTCACCTCCAACAATACAATAATTGAAGTAGTCTCCAACACTAAACTGCTAGCTATCACTATTGATGATATTTTTAAATTTGCCGTACATATTCAAAAAGCTACAAAAAACACCAAAAGCTATTTATCTTATACAGAGTTAAACATTGTCTCATAAATGTAGCAGGATAACCCTTACCTTCCCCTATCTTCCTCCCAGACTCCTGTATGCTTCACCAATTTTCACCAACCTCCAGGCCAATTAGAAGAGCAATCTTGAGCATTGTTGCAATAAAATATCCCAATTCCCATCTGACAAAGCTTACTTCTGTCATCACTGCATTGCCCTCAAGGGTCTCAGTTGGCTAGAGATGCTCCACTACTTCACTTTCTCTTAAGTATAAGTATGACGCAGAACTGTGCATCACCCTGAAATGTGCCCTATTCTAGGCTGTTTGTTGCAAAGGTAAACCCTCAAATGACAATTTCATTCTAGGGATAAACATCTCTTTATGGTTCAAATATTCAATAACACAGCAGGAGTGTGTTGTATTCCAGCATGTCTTCAGTGCCTGGAACTCCACTCCACTCTGCAGTCGACTCACTGAAAACCCACACATCTTCAAAACAAAACTAAAGCAACTCCTCCTTTACTCTTGGCTATACTCTTGTTACACTCTAGGATATATGGGACATATAACAAAACTAAAGCAACTCCTCCTTTACTCTTGGCTATACTCTTGTTACACTCTAGGATATATGGGACATATAACAAAACTAAAGCAACTCCTCCTTTACTCTTGGCTATACTCTTGTTACACTCTAGGATATATGGGACATATTGTAGGCATTTCCCCCAACTAGAGCCATGTTTTGCTGTATTAGCCACTATAGTTTGATCTTAGTCCTCGCTGTACAAAAGTAAAGCTGCAAACTATTACTAGCCATAGACTTCCACTCCCATGTCTATGTCACTTGTATTCTACACACTTTTTATACCTACTTACTAACACTACTACTTTTACTAGGACTGTAATAAAAATTCTGTTGGACCATCTCAGTACCAAAACTGGTCAAATGTTTAAACACTCCTATAATGTACTATTTCTAATATGTATTCAGTATATTCAGGAGGCTTTTCATATTATTATGGATTTCTATTATGTACATATGTCTAAGGTCTTATGTATTACTATTATTGCATATAATGTCTCAGTATTTGCATAGAATGTAAGAATATGGTAGTAGAATGTACTGTTCTTTAACTTTATCTGTATGGAGCTTTTCTCCTCAGGCATCAACTGAAAAGGGACCTTATAACTTGCTGGACTTTCCCAGTAAATAAAGCATAATAATAGTGATAACAATTATAATCATAATAATAATTGTGATGATGTGAGGTATTGCCAGCTATGCCAGAAAACATTGGGCAGTGGATGTGTAACATGTGCCATCATAGCTAGCTGGAGTTTTATAAATAATTATATGCCATGTGTATATCAAACTGATTTGTACAGGTGCTTGTATTGAAAATGTATTTGAGAAATTACTTGCATTAAAAAAATGTACCAACAGTGGGTCCTGTTTGACAGAAAAGAAATAAATGTGTATATCAGACTATGTAGAAACAAATTACTGCTGAACACTCCCAAAGTACCTGAGGCAAAAAGCAGCACCACAATTAGATGAATAAAAATAACCAACAGGATACACCACGAGAACACCAGCTAGTAGATGAAAACTTCTTTATTCCACAACAATTAAAAGTAGATAAGCGCTTTCGCGTGCTTCATGCACGCTTCATCAGATCTATTTAACATAATTTTACTAGCACTTATATAGTACATAAATCATTCAATTCAGTAATGGTAATTAGATAATTAAATCTGTTGATTAAACTTTAAAGCGCTAAGTGCCATATTCTGTTGTATCATCAGCTGCAACATTTTCAATCTGCCCTGTAGACTTATACCAAATGTGACCTTGAAAAAATTCTATAAATTTCATTTTATTCATTAATAAATAGATATAGGGTAAATATCTACATATCTTACACACTTAGTGCATAAAAATGCATAATAAATGCATAAAAACATTAACGAAGAGTGCACCTTGGGCTTGAGACAGCATAAAATAATTCCTTGTGATCATATTAAAAAACACGTAAAGCATATGGAAACAACATGTAAAGCTAATAAAACTGCAAGAAAAAACAACAAATAAAAAGCGCAATATACTCGTTGTTTTACTATTCATCATTTTCATCACTTCCTTAGAAACTATAGCTGGATGAAGAAAGAGCAAAATGAAAAGCAAGTAAGTATCCCATAAGCCTAGCGTTAGAAGTATCCACTCTTCCATTGCTCACTGTCATCTCTTGTCAACTACATGACTTGTGCATTGTAAAGCGCATATCATGGAGCAACAAAGCAAAAGGTCACCTTACATATCAACAGAAATAAGGTATAACAAGTTTATTAAACAGCACATACTAAGTAAATGTTAATGTTAAAATATATGATTAAAATATATATGATTAAAATATATACTAGGGTATGTAAATATATATAAAACTGTCATGGTGATAGCATGTAGTAATTCAAGGCGAATCTAACACCAAGCAATTACCTATATATAAAATTAACGTCTCTACACATGGTATATACCTCAAGGCTCTGTCTTAGAATTCAATATTAAAGCATATTAAATTACTGCTTATTAAATTCATATCAACAAGACAGTGCCTGAGTGCATCAACAGCATAGAGTATAGGGTATTTAACTTCTTAACTAACCCTACGCTATACTAGTCATGCAGGATAAACAAATCACAGTCTTGAATTGACGGTCAAAAATTAAAAACTGAATTGTTAAAAATTATTAATACCTATAAAACATTCACCATAACAAGATAACTTGATACATCTAGAATATAATATATTTGGTAGGGAAAACAAATTCATAAACTTTCAAATACGATGTATTGATAACCTTGTGATTCATATTTATAAGCCAATCAATTATAATAAATGAATAAATAAATAAATAAATAAATAAATGCAAAATTTTCAATCACAGTAATAATTATAGATTAGCTGAGGCATTGAGCTAAAACTATACATGATAATATATTCAGCCACTTTTTTAATATGTGTATCAAAAACCTAATATGGAAGAATATGGAAAAATTCATATGCATCCAGATGAACCAAATGAAACATTCCATTAGTGTTGATGTTATAACACATGAATACATATATCCATCAATGATACGTATTTAATGTATGAATAAGTATGAACATATATATGTAAAAGTCATAAAAATAAATAAATATATAAAAGTCAAAAGAATAAATATATGTATACACAATCAAGTTTATATCAAAAGTGGTTTCAAAGAGACATAGTTATTGATACCAGGGTCTCTATGTGCACCTGACCTAAATATCCATTCCAGCTCAAGTTTCGCTAAAGAATTATTATTATCACCCATTCTAGGGCTAATTTTCAAAACTTGTAAGACCCTAAAACTAAAATGATGTGTCAGATTCAAATTTATATGTTTGGCCAAGGCATTTAATTCATTATGTCTTTGAATGTCATAAACATGGTTATAAACACGTTCCTTTAGTCTTCTCTTAGTGAGCCCAATATAAAATGCCTGGCAAACAGTGCAATTGGCCATGTATATTAAATTCATGGTGTTACAATCAGTGTAAATCTTAGGTGTAAACTCAAAATGTCCTAATGGATGTTTATATTGTTGTGTAGTAGTAATGAATTTACACATATTACATTTCTTGCACGGAAAAGTGCCAGGTCTCTCAGCTGCATTCTCTCTTATATTAAAATTACAGTGTAAATTCTTTGAAAAAATCTCTTTCAAATTGTCAGAAGTACGGAAGATAAATGCAGGTTTTTCACCTACTAGTGCCCTTATATCATCTACTATAGTGAGTATATTCCAGTGTTTTGTTATAATATGTCTAATCTCACTGTTATCATTTGTATATTTCAACGTAAAAGTTATCTTGTTACTATATGTACCATCCGCTGGTTCACCTTTTTTTATCAAACTCATGTTATACCCTTTCTTTTTCTTCTTGTTCAAGTGCTGAGCACTCAAGCTAGTCACATTAGGTATTACGTCCTGTCTCATTTCTTTAATTAGACTCTGATTATAGCCTCTCACTAAAAATAGTAACTCCATATTATCAGCTTCTATTTGTAAAGTGACTGGATCCTTATATATCCTAGATATCCTTGAGAATTGTCCTCTCATTATTCCAGAGAATATATATCTAGGGTGCATGCTGTTGTAATCTAACATGGTGTTTCTCCAGCACATTTTCCTAAACAATTTTGAGGTCAATTTCCCTTTCTCATCAATATATAAGGTCAAATCTAGGAAACTGACACTTCTTTTAGAACATTCATATGTAAATTTAAGAAACGAAGTGGTTCCCTCTAAATATTCCACAAAACTCCTCAGTTCTTCAATGGTGCCATCCCACAGGAGTATCACATCGTCAACAAACCTCCTGTACAACCGTATCTTATCCATCCATATGCTGTTAAAAAGGTGATTCTGCTCCCAAAAATACAAGACTAGGTTGGCATATGAGTTTGCGCATGGGGTGCCCATAGCGACACCCCAAGTCTGTAGATAATACTTATTATTGAACATAAATATGTTACAATATAACACCATATCTAATAGTTGACTAATAAGAATCTGTCTGTCACATGTAAAGTTGCTGTGTGTAGCTAATAGCTCTCTCACAGCCTGCAGACCATATTCATTAGGAATACATGTGAATAGGTCGCGGACATCTAATGTGACTAAATACAATTCTCTATTGTTCATATTCACATAATCAACGGATTCTAAGTCTTTCAATAGATGTTGTGTGTCCCTGAGGATGGTGTCAATACTGTTTACCATTAGTCTCAACATTTTCTCCAAAAATATGGAGATGTTATAAGTTGCCCACTGTCTACCTGACACTATAGGCCTCATAGGTAATGGTTCAACTTTTTTATGTATCTTAGGTAAACATTTCAAAACAGGTATGAGTGGTTCATCAATATGTAAAAAATCATACATTTCTCGACTGACTTGTCGACACATCAGTATATCATACAGATTGTCATTAACGTTGTTTATAACTCTCATGACACCATCAAGTTTCAATTCTTTATATGTGTCATCACGAGTGAGCATTGTTTCTATAATAGCTGTGTATTCTACTCTATCTAATACAACAACACCTCCTCCCTTGTCTGCATTTGTTATAATAATATCATTGTTGTTCTGTAGTTTAACCAATGAATCATATTCTGCATTATTCAGGTTGAAAAATCTGTTCTTAGCTCTTTTACTGGAATACAGAGTATAAAAATCTTTCTCGCAAGATTTTACAAAACATTCTACCATAGCTGGCAGTTGGGGAGAAAACGTGCTTCTGCGTTTAAAATCATTCTTAATGACTAACCCACAGTCACCTTTATTCTTAAAAAACAATTTAATCTCTACTTGCCTTGCAAAAAGTCTCAAGTCAGTTAAAGTCTCGGAATGTTTACTATGTTGCGAAGGAATGAAGTTTAAACCTCTATTTAAGAGTGATATATCAGACATAGATAAATCATATTTAGAATGATTAAACACAAGAAAAGTCAATTCCAATTTCTTTTCTGTTGCTGTTCGTACCTGTCCATCGAGAACTTCCGTTTCCTCGGTCCTCGACTCACGGATCTCCCTCTGGTGGTTGTATTTAATCTTATCGGAAAAGGGGCATCCATATTTCTTTTCGGTGCCACAATATGTTTTCTAACTGTTCCAGTTCTAATAGAATCATCAGTTAGATGTAGAGCAAGCTGATTAGGTGGCGGTGTTCGGTTATCCATAGAAGCAGCAGGAATATCAGTTCTGATGCTAGTCGGCTCTCCTGAATTGCTCGTAGCCACAGCCGAGGGCGCCAAATTTAAACTATTCACATCGCTAACTTCCGGTTCTCTAATATGTGCGTGGGTGATCCGATCCGTTTGTGTTCTATCATTGCCAACTGTTCTCGGCCAAACAAATATATTGCCCGTTCTAAAATCTTGAACATCTCTAGTTAATTTTCTTTGTTTAATACTTCTTAACTTCTCACTGTACACATGAATCTGTGTCGAGACAATGTTCAGTTTTCTGATAAACATTTCAGAATTGAACCGTTCTGTAATGGCCAAGTATAGTGTATCAATGTCATTCTGTAGGGCAGTTTCGATGGGTTCAAAATAATCAAGCAACAAACATATATATTTATTGCTCAGTTCTAAATTCAAGTCCTGCCATTTTTTCAATAAATCAGGATATAGTTGACCATAAGTTGGCATGCACAAGACGCGCATGCCTCTCGGTATAACTTTAAAGTTCAGGCAAGCTTGTAGATGTTTTCTCTGCCAAGACAGTCTTTGTAATTTATACAAATTGTTCTCTAGATCTCTCAATAAATTGTAAAAATCACTTGTGTTCATATTTTGATCTTTTTTCTCAATTGTTTCATTTATTGTATCTGAGAAGTCTAAGTTCAATAACGGATTACCTTTAGATGGTAAGAACGCATCTAAGTCCAACGGAGCAGTTATTACAACAGGATTATAATCCAATTTGACATTAGTGTTCTCCATCGCGTGGAGGTAGCAGCACAAGACCAAACGATAAAATGTAGAAACAAATTACTGCTGAACACTCCCAAAGTACCTGAGGCAAAAAGCAGCACCACAATTAGATGAATAAAAATAACCAACAGGATACACCACGAGAACACCAGCTAATAGATGAAAACTTCTTTATTCCACAACAATTAAAAGTAGATAAGCGCTTTCGCGTGCTTCATGCATGCTTCATCAGATCTATATAACATAATTTTACTAGCACTTATATAGTACATAAATCATTCAATTCAGTAATGGTAAGTAGATAATTAAATCTGTTGACTGAACTTTAAAGCGCAAAGCGCCATATTCTGTTGTATCATCAGCTGCAACATTTTCATTCTGCCCTGTAGACTTATACCAAACGTGACCTTGAAAAAATTCTATAAATTTCATTTTATTCATTAATAAATAGATATAGGGTAAATATCCTCATATCTTACACACTTAGTGCATAAAAATGCATAATAAATGCATAAAAACATTAACGAAGAGTGCACCTTGGGCTTGAGACAGCATAAAATAATTCCTTGTGATCATATTAAAAAACACGTAAAGCATATGGAAACAACATGTAAAGCTAATAAAACTGCAAGAAAAAACAACAAATAAAAAGCGCAATATACTCGTTGTTTTACTATTCATCATTTTCATCACTTCCTTAGAAACTATAGCTGGATGAAGAAAGAGCAAAATGAAAAGCAAGTAAGTATCCCATAAACCTAGCGTTAGAAGTATCCACTCTTCCATTGCTCACAGTGCTAGTAAAATTATGTTATATAGATCTGATGAAGCGTGCATGAAGCACGCGAAAGCGCTTATCTACTTTTAATTGTTGTGGAATAAAGAAGTTTTCATCTACTAGCTGGTGTTCTCGTGGTGTATCCTGTTGGTTATTTTTATTCATTCGTATATCAGACTATATTGTAACTGTTGAAATGAATATATTATAACATAGGATACTGGAAGAGAAGAGGTTAATCTCAGTCCAGCTAAATGTGAAAAATAGAATTAAATTTCCTACTATATTGTCCTTAGGGGTGAACTAATTGCTACCGTGGAAGGGTGTAGGGTTATCTGCTCAGTCCTAGTCTTTGGGTTAGCAAGCTGAGGAGCATTGGTGTAAAAAGAACACTGAGGGATAAAGCAAATTTACAATTAAATCAATCAACTTGCTGCTCCTGGAGGAGGAAAATTAGTGTTGTGCTTAGTCTTCTCCCTCTCATGGTCTCAGGATGCTTCTTCAGTCCTACTTAGTTTCACTGGGTGGAAGAGTTGCCCTCAGTTCTTGCAATAAAAACAGATGCTCAGTTTTTTTATAAGGGTTCCTTTATTTGGCAGATGAGTGCTTCTTAGAAGACTGTGCATCTGAGCTTGCAGTCATCTGTAAATTTAGTCAGCCAGAGCTATTTGGTATTGGCTTTTACTTCAGAAGAGTAGATGCCAAACAAAAGAGGTCTCAGCACAGAACCATTGGGATTCCACTGGTGACTGGTCTCTTTGTGGGGTCTATAGTATGTAATCGAAGAATCTCGTCTTCGAACCCATAATCGACACATATACAGTGAATGCTGTAAATCGTGAAAGGCCACGTCCTCAAATTTTTTCCTATGGAAAAAATTCACTTGGCCTTAAAATAAAAAACAAACTTTAAAACACCACACCCCCCCCCCCCCAACTAAATATACGAGCTCTGAGATTGCTCTACATTGAAGAAAAGGGTTATTCCTGATAATGGCCAAAAAATTTGGAAAAAAAAATTTGACGATGGTTCCATTCACAGTTTACAGCATTCACTGTATACGTGTCGAGTATTATGTGTTAAAAGAAGAGATTTTGCGACCACATAATATAGACCCCTCTTTGTGAAGGTAACTTCCCCTATTTGATTATCTGTGTCCTATCTGTGAGCCAGTTGGTAATCAAGTGGGTAACATAAGGATTTATTCCCAGTTTATTTATCTTTTCTACTATGCCTGAGTGAGAAATTGTGTCAAACGCTTTGGCTAGGTCAAGGTATGCAGTGTGTATAGCTTTTCCTTCATCCATTGCTTTGGTGATCTTTGCAAAAACAAAAAACAAAAAAAAAACACAAGGTTGAGTAAGCTAAACTGAGATAGGTCCAGTGTTTGGAGGTTCCCTATGTCCTGAATAATTAATTGCATGATAAGTCTTTCCATGGCTTTGCATATGAGGCTGGTCAGACTTATGGGTCTGTAATTGCCAGCATCTGCGGAAGACCCTCATTTATGCAGGGGAAAAGACTGCAGCTGTTTTCCATACAAAACTTGTATGGATGCTGAGACTGAACACTGTTGTTAGGGATGTGGCTAAATTGTTCTTCATGCTATTTAAGATGCATCCTGGGAATATTGTCAGGAGCGATCAGTTCAGTATTTCTAGCTATTGACAGTACTTTTAGGATTTGATCTTGTATGATAGCAGGAGACAAGTCAATTTCAGGTATATCTTGAATGACAGATGGAGGGGAGTGCACTAAATTTGGCATTCACTTTTTATGTATTTTATTTTTAAGTACTTATTCACAATTTACTGACACTTTAAGATCTGTTAATCTACATTTGTTTGTATGCCTTCTATCTGCTTGCCACATGTTTTAAATGATGGGTTCCCAATAGTCCCTCTGCTGAACCTGGCACTGGTGGTGGATGATTTCAGCAAAGTACTCTTCAACACACTAGATGTTATTATCCTACTATGAGAGCATGGAGACAAACATCTAAGTTTAACTGCCATATTTCAAAGATGTAACATGGACAGGATGTTCGGACTACATATAGGAAGGCCAAAACTACAGCAATATGGAAAAGCTATAACATGGATAGAAATCTTTTGCAAAAAAGCAAAGATAGTAAACCTAATATTTCACTATGCTACATCAAAAAAAAAATATTTCGACAACTCCATGCTTTTCTAGTAAAATCTATAGATGTCAACAAGGCAGTCATGAACAACATTCTTACCTTGATGAAGTTATTCCTTCTCTTTCAGACTTCAGCAAAGCCAATAGTATGTAAACACAGCTACATGTACATTTATTTTGTAGTTACATAGTCTCTCCTCCAAATAGAAATGCAATCTACTTTAAACTACCTCTCCTCCCAATCTGTATTCACACTGTCTCTAAATGAAGTCCTCAGACTTGTCTTTTAATCCAAGAACAGAATCTATCCATTAGTCAGCTATCTTCCACATGGATTCTATAGACCTTTTGTTAGAAGAGTTGCCCTTCAACTTTGATGATTTGCAACACTTCCATTTAAGATGGGATTCTCCCTGAAGTGCTAAAAGAATTGATAATCTCTTATTCAAAAACTGATTAAAATCAGAAGTGAGTAACTACAGACCTATTCATAGTCTTTACAGAGTAGGAACATACTTAAAGAGGCACCATGCATGGCATTGCCATCTTTTCTTGGTTTTCAGTATCTGATATTGAGCTATTAGCATAATTTGAGATTTGACCTTGAGCCTAACATTGCCATATTTAAGGTCATGGACCATTTCTTGCAGAGTATGGGAGATAGTTAACTTTCATCAGTCCATTTCCTTGAATTATCAAAGGCATTTTATATCATGGAGCATGGGTACTTTTCTGCCTTTATAAATGCAATCAACTTGGGGAAGCAACATGAGCTGGTTCCTCTAGCTGCTACTATTTGTGTTGCTTTTTCTTTTTCCATTGAGCAGATCTTTATCTAATTATGTTTTCTATCTAAACAAATGGGCTCTCAATCAACTGTAGGGATGTGAAGGTCATTCATTATGCCAAAAAGACTGTCACATAGTTATCTACTTTTATCCATAATTGCATTCACATGGAAAGATGGCTGTCATGTTCTAGAAAACTGTTCAAGGCAGAAAAAAACTTATGCACAGTGCCTACAAGACAAATTAACTTATGTACAATGCCTACAAGACAAATTAACTTATGCACAGTGCCTGCAAGACAAGTTAACTTATGCACAGTGCCTGCAAGACAAGTTAACTTATGCACAGTGCCTGCAAGACAAGTTAACTTACACATGATGCCTACAAGACAAATTGATTTTTGGGGATCCATCATATATAATGAAATGAAAGAATATACCAGAAATTAAAGGTATTGTGTGAAGCAACTAATGAAGTAACTAGTAAGATTATTATTTTTTGGGTCTAGCTATGATCAACATCTCATATGCTCTATAGTAATTCTTTAATTAACAAATTAAGTCAAATGCTGGCATTCTTTTGTAAGGTTAATAGATACCTCATTCCCTACTTTAAAGCTAAGTTCAGCAACAATTCCAGCTCATACCACTCCAGTAATCTGAAAGGGTCATACTAACCTGCTTCAGTTAGCAGGATACTGGTAATTTACTTGGCATTTCTCATGGGATGATGTCCCACAAGTGGGAGATTCAGCCCATTATTCAAAACAATCTTATACTTTGTGGTCTATGATCAAGTTATCTGTAATAACTTGAAAAGGAAACATAATTGCCTACTAGAAAAAGCATAGGGATGGATAATTTGAACTATTCAGAAAGTTTTCAATAATTGCCATTCTATTCTATTTCTTACAGGCTATTAAGATACAACATCAGCTTGTACTGTCAGGCAATGTCTGATCCAGTTCTGTTTGAAAGAATATGCCTGGAATGCATGGCTATGGAAGATAACACCAGAAAGTGCAACCTACTACTAAAAATAAATATTAACAGGTAGCTGGCCCCATGACACAAAGAATAAACCCCTAACTATGCCCCAGATGTCCCACGTTGAATTAGTACAAAGGTGTTGGAGGGAATTGGTGAGGGAGAATAAGAGTGAATTGGCAACAGCAGCTCTGCCATCCCAGCAGAAAGGAAGGCAGGCAGCCTAGGTTTACTGCAATAACAAGATTAAGAACCAGGTGAGCTCTATGACAAAAGTAAATTGCTACCAGGTCAGAGGTTGTGCATACATACAAGTGCATATGCAACTTCCAACAGTAGCCATAATACAGTCTGCAAGGCTGCACTGGGGAGGTGGGTTAGGGCATGCTCCCCAAAGCAGAATTATAGCACTACACCAGCATCCTTATTGATCTCTAACATGGATCAAGTAGAACTCAACAGGGTAAGTTGGCTGTAGTTTGCTTTACTGTGTTCGGTATTATGGACTCAATCTTGTAAACTTTCAGAAAATTGACTTTTTGAGTGTATGGTCTCAGTCTTTTTTGTAGTTTGGTCTACCGGGAATACAGGATTTAGAAGTAGACCCATATATATATATATATATATATATACAAATATAGGTACATAAATGGGTCTATATTATATATTCGAACTTTCAAAACTTTGAATCCCATATTTTCGACAACATATGGCCGAAGTTTGAAAAATCAAATATACAATAAAAAAAAAAAAGAAAAGAAAAACTTACCTTAATGGTGCGAGCAGGGGGACAATCCCCCCTGCACCCCCCCACACCCCACCTACTTAAATATACCAATTCCGAGACCGCACTTCAGTGCAGAAAAGGGAAATTCTCCCATTCTGCACCATATGGCGCCATTACTTTTAACCTTCGAACTCTTGAAATGTCGATCATATGGTGTTGACCATATGACATTCGACATTTCAAGCGTTCTGTGTTCTAATAGGAACCCTTCATATATATATATATATATATATATATATATATATAAAGAGAGAGATAAATATGTATGTATACATACATTTACATATATCTATGCAAATATCTATATATCTATATATATGCAGATATTTATAAATAAATATGAAGTTATATGACTATAGGCACCTGGCCAATAAATCATCATTATACCCCATTTCACTGGTCATCCATTCATTGTACCCCATACCATCAACTCACCAATCACCAAAATAAAAAACAAACACACAAACAAAAAGACCGCAGCCATTTCAGGGGAGAGGGGCAAGTCCCATACCTGTGCATCTCTACACTAAGTCTGAGATCACACAACAGGTAGTGAAATGAAGAAACTTCTAAATCCCCTCTGTAACATGATCTCAATCTAATATCTTGTAAGCAATCTATGTATCTGCTTGTTGTCCAAAAGTTCTCAAAGGGTTTGCAGACAACAAGGCCAATAGATCTTAAGTTTTATAACTGAAATTATAAACCTTCCCAGGTACAGATTAATCTTCATACATTACATTTTTAAGCAAGTAGGTTTAGTTGTTTTAATATAACTAAGTTCTTCTTTAGGGTACACTGTATAGCCCTTTTCTCATTAACTTATATTTTTCTAATCACATTAGGCTCAAAATATCTTCCACCTAAGTTCATTACCCTCCCAACTACATGTAATATAAACTGAATTTATTTTTAGGTCAGGCAAATAATAATACTAAATAGTGAGTCATTTTAGGTTAGGCATTTGAAAGTGTTACTTATTTATGCAAGTAGTTAATATAACTTTTGTACACCCTACAGAATGCGATCTGTAATAATTAACTCTTAATATGTAAGGTCTGTTTTATTTGTGTCATATAGTGTGTGCTCTCCCTAACTAACACTATGCCTATACTAACTTTGCACTTAACTCATTTATACAAGCCAGCATTAGCGCTGTACATATTGTTCAGTTTACATTATGGTTACATCCATCTGCATAATGTACTTTGGTATTATGCTGTAACATGTACTGTGCTGGACATAGCTGATTGCATCCATTATTCTGTACGACTACTTCATAAACAAGTGCAACCTAATTTCATACTCAGTTCTTCTGTTTCTATGTCTAGGTCACTTAAAGCTTGTGTTTGCTGGTAGCAGGGTAACTGTCAAATACATTGTTTAACAGATCACCGTACATTTGAAAAATTATCCCCCTTTTAGTGACACTTTGTCATGTTTCTTATTGACTTACTGATGTGAGTATACTAATTCACAAAGGTACATAAGAGAAAGCATCTAGGTACAGCATTCTGGCAAATTTTATTGTTAGTGTGCATTTTGAATGCTAAATGCTACTATTTTAAAGTATTTGCATTTTCAAGTACATTCAATCTTAATAACTAATTCCTGGAAATGCTGCACTTCGGATATCTATTTTTTCAGAAGACATTTTAAGAAACACAATCTAGTTAATGAAGAATTAGCATGTACACACATAATTACATTATCTAAGCTATTGTTTTGATTTTTTATGTGGTTCCTGACATCTAGATTGCCCAGGAGGAAAGGAAAGTCCCTGTAATAACAGAGGAACCTGCTCAGATGGTATTCAAGGCAATGGAACCTGCATGTGTCAGGTAAGTGAAAGACTTATGGTTGTTGTTCCACTGTTTCTTTTTTAGAAAAAGTGCTCATGATGTGGAGAAATATTTGTAATTTGCATTGACAGTCATTCCCACTTCTCAAGGAAAACTTATGTTCCCGGTATGGCAGCTTCATGTGGTAATGTGTCTGCATTGTTCATTGCTAAGAAATGTGTCTGTCAAAAAACAGTGAAATAATTTTGGAAATGAGAAAAAGAAGAAGTCAAACCATAAAACTGAAAACTATGCCTGAAAAATCAAACCATAACACTGAAAACCACGCCTGAAGAATTTTGATATAGCAGTCTTTAGAACAATGAACTCTTTAAACATAGGTCCACTAGAGACATTCTCGGTATGAATTTTCCTCTTCCTTATGTCTATGGTATCCGTGTGACAATCGCTAATACGATTACCATTTTGGGCAAAAATAGCTAGACTGAAATGTTGCTTGTACAAACCCTAGAAACTGATTCTCATTCAAGAAAAATTGCAAGAACACCATAAAATTCACTTTGTTTTCTGCACCTCTAAACCTTAATTATAATAACTTTAGCAACAGCTTTCATCTGGGGGAAGGAGATTTCTGGTTGTGCAGAAAACTATTCACTCATTCACAACATTGAACCTTTGTACATTACTCTTTACAATGTCCTCATTTAACCACATTATTTCAGTTTCCCATCCCTATTCAGAATATGAGTGATGTTGCTTTTGACTTATCACTCTTCCATGCTCAAATTCCTTACAAATTGTCTACAGAGTTCATGCCAAAATGCAGTTTAACATGCTAGCAGTTTATCTGTTAAGCTAGTAAACTGTTTTTCTATGTCCCTGGACGAGCAGCTAGTGAACTTCCCTAATCTGGGAGGCATGTGGCTGAGCTGCTCTGGAGGAATTTGGGTCTGTAAAAAATGAACAGAAATGCTAGAGAAAGAAAATATAAAAAAGGCAACGGAATGCATGATTAAAATAAGAAAAAGAAAGATAAAAGTGGAGAGAGAGACAACGATAAAATATAGTAAATTCACACAATCTCTGAAATTCATGACCATGATTAGACTTAATTTCCTCTTGTTTACTTGTATCTCACTTTTTCCTTAACATTCCTGACATGACTAACGAAGATAGCAACAGAGATAAAAGAACTGGGATCTTTGGTAAAAGTTAGGAACAAACTGCATAGGAAAAAATGGGAAATGTGGGATCAGTATTGGAGAGGAGGAATGAGGTTTAAAAGAAGGCAGGATTTGAATGAGCTATGTAATGGTTGACTGCCAATGACTGGATGTATTAAAAGTAATGTGTAATGTTTGAGCTCAAACACCTCCACCTCCACAAAATGCATTGTACAAAACAGTTAAAAAATATGATTATTCCTTAAATAGCACTCAGTGAGTATTCAGGCATGACTTTTACAAGCAATAATATGAGGATTGGTTCTGAAATAAAAAATAAGTTATTTAAAGATAAGGAGTGTCTGATGAACAGTGTGACAGTAGACCATGCACCATACAGCATAGTTCACACATCACACTGCAATCATCAGTTATATTCTTGTGTGTTTTTACAGGAAAGGAAACACTAACCTGAATGCCATGGTCCATTGTTCTTGACCAGATGCCACCTCGTTACCTGCACAGCTGCATGCTGTGCATGAGTCTGATGCATGGGTTTCCTTACTACTGCTGCCGGCTGGTGACCATTAATCCTAGTAGGAACTGGGACTGGGAGCTGCAGTGACAACACGGGTCACTTCACCAACAGACCATTCCATGAGCATGCGGTGTAGAATGCAACATGCAGTAAACATCCTGCATGCAGTAGCTGGGTCATACTGATTGGCAGACCAAACTCATCCAGGCATCTAAAACAAGTCTTCCAGATGCCAAAGACCCTCTCAATGACAATACACATCTGGGACAGGGCTGTGTTGTACTTCTCTTCTTCAGCTCCACTTGTATTTCTCACTAGTTTCATGAGTCATGTCTCCAGTCAATATCTAGCATCACCTGAAAGAATGAAAAAAGAAAATGAGAAAGGGGGGGGGGACAAAACAAAGACAGAAGGCTTAGCATTCCGCAATATATTTTAACATGAATAACTACTTAAATAAAAAAAGAAAAAAGTATATTTTTAATATTTACCAGGAAGATGACCACTAGGCATGCTATACACCGAGATTGCACTACAGTAGAGAAAGGGCAAATTTCCTTATCCCTACTGTAATGTGATCTTATTTGAATATCTCGATGAACAGCATGTTCAATGACATATACCGTTCAATGATTTTTCTGTTCGATGGGCAATCATAGACCCACATCACACAATACCTAGCAACTGATGGAATTGTAGCCCTTCCTATTGCAGTATCTCTCCCCCCATGGACCAGTTGGGGCCCTAAATGCAATGTAGGTGCAATCTATTGCACAGAATACCTTGGGGAAATGTGCCACCCCATAAAAAGCAGTCATAGCCTGGCCTTGGTCCTGAGGTGACATCAGGAAATAGATGCATAGATCCACACATGCCAAAAGTACATCAAGGAACTGCCAAAGTATTCTCTAGGCAGAAGTCTGTGAGATATCTACTGTGTCCCAAGTCTGCCTCTGGAAAGTCCTTGTGGCCAGTATAATGATGGCTATCCATACTTTTGTATCAACAGGGTAGGAGGGTCACCCATCCCCTCAGTGTCCCTCTGAGGGGCATACTTACTCACTAAGACCCTTACAATATCCCTGCCCATTCTGAACCTTTCAAGTATTTCCTTACTGTCAAAATTATATTGTGCAATTCTCTGTCTATATATCTACCTTCTTGGCCGTGAGCACCGTTGGGCACAAGTAGTTTTGTCTCAGCCAAGACAAGCAGCTCACAATGAGAAATAGCAAGGCTAGAAGCAAATGACAGCATCACTGCTGTTTGGGAAGTTGATAGACTAGGTACCACTCCTCTTTTTATAATAAATCTGCAGACAGGATAGAAACATGTGAAATCATGGCTATGAATCATAAACAGGTGGAAGAAGGCTTCATTAGCATGCACTGTTTTACATTATTTCTCATTTACATCTCATTATAACTTCATTTGGTTAGGCTTATTCATGGCCATTGCACATTAGCACAAGTAGCCTGTATGAATTGTTGCTTTGCTGCAGAAATGCATGCACAGCATGGATAGCCTTTACGCATTGTTGCAATGACTATGAATACCACCTAACAATACCTTTATAGTGAGGTCTAATAGGTTCACTGAAGATGGTTATTATGCAGCATAAGTAAAAAACAACTAAACTACAAACACAAATATGCTGAAAATGTGATTCCAAAGGTTCTGATACATACCTGATACAACTCACTTCTCTAAAAGTAGTGTTTCTTTAAATGGAAAAACATTCATTGGGGGCCTCTTCAGTTACCCCTCTTCATGGGTATTGTGCCCAGAATGTCCCTGCTGATAATATAATGAACTCTGAAGTCACCACAATTTAGAAAAATAAACACTTTTTGAATTGCAGGTCATTAGTTCTCATCTCAGAACTGCAATTTTGACCATTAATAACATGCTGTTATTGGGGCAGCCACAGTGGTGCAGTGGTTAGCATTGCCATCTCACAGCAAGAAGCTCGCCGTTCAATCCTTGGCTGGGGTGCCTTCTGTGCGAATTCTGATTGTCCTCGCTATGGTCGCGTGGGTTTCCTCCGGGTGCTCCGGCTTCCTCCCACATCCTAAAGACATGCTGTAGGTGGATTGGACACTCTAAATTGGCCCTAGGCATGTGTGTGTGTGTGTGTGTGTGTGTGTGTGTGTGTGTGTGTGTGTGTGTGTGTGTGTGTGTGTGTGTGTGTGTGTGTGTGTGCCTTCTGTGGAAGGTTGGGTGCCGGGCTGGCAACTCAACACCATAAAACTCCACTGCCAATCATGAGCGGACAGGTGATCCACTGTGGCGACCCCTAATCGGGAAAAGCCGAAAGAAGAAGAAGAATATCACGCTGTTATTGAGTACTTTTTCCTCTCTAAAAATTAATTCAACAAGCAGGAAAATAATCAGTGGCAGTAAGCCACCATTCTTACATTTAATGAATCCCATAAATACATTTGAATTATTTTTTTTTCATAAAATCTAAGTGAAAAGATCTTCTCATCCGCTGTCATGCTATAAGCTAACTAGACTAACTAGTGCAAATCTGATAAAAAGATTTATACATTAGTAATAATTATTAGAAGACTAATGCATCTGTAATAAGGCAAGGAGACATTTTGCAAACTTTCAACAGACAGCTAAGAGTACAGCCTCAAGAGTCCTATTCATCACTTATCTTACAGTGCATTAAATGTAATTAATTATTCACAAACCCAGCATTTTGAGAATATGAGACAACACCTGTGTAACTGTACCTTTAAATGTGCCACTGGTTGAGCAGTGTGGTAGTTTAATATGAAATAATAGCACTTGAATGTAGAAAAGTGACAATCTCCTGAGACACCTGAGTCAGAGTTTTCGGTGAGCAGCTAATGCTGAGGAGGTTTGTAGATAAATCACGAGAATGTAATGATAACTGTATTTGTAGTATGTCTAGAAACTATCCTGCTCAAATTAAAAAAGTAACATAATTATTGATATAGCTTGCTGGAATATCTCCAAACAATGACCAGAGACATAAGCATACCTTTCACCCTCATAGAGCAAAATATCCAGACAAAGCCTAAAATAATGGGGAGATAAAGGGCCATAAATAGGGACAATTTTTAAATATAGCTCTTATAAACTTAGAATGTTGCAAACATAATAGGATTTCCATTATTCTGTATCTTCTGAAGGATATGAAGTCTGAAACTCAGATGTATGGCATTATTTAGCAACTTCAATCCTTGATGATTTGCCAGAAAACCACAAATTTTATAAGGAGCAGATCAAAAATATGAGGCACAAATCTGGACATTCTGTAAAAATGTGGATAGCTGAGAAGTGTGGAGATAAAATTTAACAACAGCTACTTTTTATTTTTTGTAAGAACACTAAAAATATTGTGAAAAGCATGCAGCTTTGTAAGAATCATGAAAATTGTTTGAAACATAAGGAAAAGAAAATGATTCTATAAAATTGTTCACTTAAAGGGGGGGTGAACAGATGATCACATATAAATCAAGGTGGTCCATGGTTTTAAGATGCTGTGTTTTCGAAGAAGAGGAAGTGGAAGAGGAAGAGGAAGGTGTGGCTATTTGTTTCTCATCCTGAGTCCCTGCCATGCTAGAACACTAGTGTGTAGTCGATTTTTAGGTAATGGGTTTCAAGGTTAGGGAATGGCAGGAAAAGCACGATGCACACTTGGTATAATGTTATCTGCAGTAACAGTACAAATCAGTTTTACTTTATTATTTATTTATTTATTTATCATTTGTTTACCAGGATAGTCCAGCTGGATAGTTCGTGTCCATTTTCAGCAGAGTCCTGTGGAGAAAATTTCCATACAGTTACAGAATAAAGAGTAATATGTGGTAGCACGTAAAGGTTACAGAGTATAAATGATAACAACAGGTTAGGAAACATGCTGTAGAAAGGTTAACAATTTAAAAAATACAAAGTTGCGGTATAAACATATGATCATAGCACTTTCATAGAGTTGGTACGATATATGTACATGGGATTTTCATAGTAAAACATATTTACAATATATACAATGAGCACAGGTAGACCACAGTGTCAGTATTCACCATTAGCATCAGGAAATAACATCCTCCAGTAGGGGTAAGGCTTCAGGGAGGTCCAGTGCAGTTACATAAGTGGTCGGTGAGAAGATGTGATTTAAGGAGGCTTTTGAAAGTGGATGCACAATTTTGTAACCTGGTTTTGTTACCAGGTTTTGCTGGTAAGTTAGGTATTGGAGTTTTTCTGTTAGATAATATACTTGGAGATGACATAATTGTTCTTCTTTTCTTTTAATGAGTATATGCGAATGAGATTGGATCAATAAGTAATAAAAATTCCCTTGTTAATACTGAAAGTTTAAAAATAAGTCTGCCACTGAACTGAGATGTTTCTGTTTGATGTGATATTATATAAGCAGGACTAGTTTCCTTAGAATATTCAAGCACAAAGGAAAATAATCCTATGCCTTAAGATTTGCCAGAATATTGTAACAAATGGAATAAGAACACTTGACAATAGATTGGTGTGATCTCAAAGTAAAAGAGTCAAGCACGTGTGCTTTTTGATGGAAATGGCAAACGAGACAGGAGTGCGTATATTAATGAAATTCTGATGAGACTTTGAGAGTTTTAATACCATTATGATTACTATACGTTTTCTATATTTTACAATTTCATTGCAAAGAAACTATACTGTCAGCATAAGTTAGGGTGACATGGAGGAAAGTACTCTTTGCTGAAGGATCAGAATGTTCAATATAACAGGATAATGATAAAGTAATGTTAAAATATCTGATGTGGTTATACAAATAATAATTACATTTTTATTTTTTTTGTTTTTTGAATAAAATACTTGAGTGGACTGTAGATGTATGTATATTACCATACCATGATATCATAAAGAAAGTGTCATTTAAAAAATGTAAATTGTTTTATATGGTCTATTGAGTTTGTTTTTAAAGAGAAAGCAAATGCTTAAGGTTTTTACAATGTGATTTCTAATAAGGTCAAAGAGTACCAAGAAATAAACTGTTGCAGAAATAGAGGTACACCAAAGACAAGGACCTCAAAGACAGAAGCAGTGTCTGTTCTCAGACCAGTGACCTGCACAGACTATAGACAACTTGATAACTGGTGCATACTGCTTCTGGGTCTGAATTGATTTTGGGATCTAAGAAGGGCTCAGGTTTTGGGAAATTTATAAGTGACTGTTGTAAGTCAATCTTTGTTTCTGTGGAAGTTACCATACTGAAGTTTAATATTCCTTTGCTTCCAGGACCATCAGAAGTAAGTTTTCTTTTTTCATCTTCTTACTTTTAGGTAGGATTTGGAGGTACTGCCTGTGAGAGATGTGCTGAAGACAAATTATATGGCCCGAACTGCAATTCAGGTGAGCCAGGATTCCTAAGTAAACAGTTAATAGGTACCTTGGGTAAAAAGACAGTTTTTCCAGTCATTTTTTTTCACTATGTGCTTATTTTTATATCAACATGCTCATTTTATTACTGCAGTATAGCATAATTAAACTGTTTTCTGCCCTCTGCAGTCTGTAGCTGTGTCCATGGTACATGCAACAGTGGAATAACAGGAGATGGGACATGCACTTGTTATTCTGGCTACACAGGACCTCAGTGTGACCAATGTAAGTATCCTCGATGTGCTGTGTAATGCTGAATGCTAACATATCTTATAAAATCTTACCCCAGTCAGTTCATTTATGTGCTTTCAGATCATCACTTTAAAATGTCATATTATTCATTTTTCTGTTCAAGTCACTCTAATTCACTCTAAGCCAAAAACATCTGACTCTGCCAAATTTGTGATCAGCAGAGTTTAGGCAAGTGGTGCAACACAGTCAGTGTATTGATTCTAGCATTCATAAAATAACTCCACTCTGTATTCTTTATTACAAGCCTTAAATAATGCACATTCACAGTGTGTTTTGTACTGTTGCACAGATACATTCAGGGTTTTCCTAAGTTTTTCTGTTATAATTAAACTGTGGCTTACTAAATTCTACTTCCTTTTAAAATATTTGGAAATCATTTTTCCTGTCTTATTCAGCATGCCACAATTTTCTCTTTTCCAAGTTATGTTTTTAAAGTCATACATGTGGAATTAAACGTTTTAATTATAGATGGGGATATAAAGAAACGTGCACAAGACTTGTATTGAAAATGATTGGTTCACCACTGCTGCTAACATCATCTAATCCATTGTGATAAAACTTTGAAGGCACATAAAATCTATTATGTTGTTTTAGACAATTTATAACAATAGGATGACTTGCTTTGAGTTTTCATTTCTTTTATAGAGGTAATTTTGCTTTCACAAATGGTGTATCCTGTCCCCATGGTCATTGCTTCTGCTGGAACACGTGCTTGAATCTTACTAAATCAATCAATTTGTTTTGAGAATGGTGTTTTTTATTACAGGATCATAGGATCATAAGAGGTTACTAGGCTATTGGCCCTAAAGCCTCTACAAGCCAAGCCATGTTATACCCTTGTTCCCTTTTGGACCAAAATATTCAGTCTATGTATGAATCTAAGATCAGCACTGGCTGCCCCTGTCTAAGAGGGACATAGGTGAAACCCCCAGTGTAAATTTACAGTTTCCCATCTAATTGTCCAGGTTACGCTTAAACAGGGTCATTGAGGAGCTCTGTTTTACATGAATTGGGAGTTTGTTCCAGAGGACTAGCAACCTCTAGGAGACATATCTGTCTCTCGAGCATGTGCTGTTAATATTGCAAGCTAGGTTAAGATCCCTGGAGCAAGTGAATCTTGTCCCATTGGATTTACAGATGTGCAGCAGCTTCATCAAGGCAGGGTCTGCGACTGCTCTGTAGGTCAGGCAAAAAGTCGCCTTTAAGCAAGTGAGAGAGCCTTCAGTCTGCCAGTGTAAGTCATGTGTTGTTGGTAGGGTTGTCACCTTTACAAATGCCCAAAGTGGGACATGTTCTGTAGAAATGTCAGATTTTCCAGAACAACACATATCTACAGCCGTGCATAGTACAGAACTTTACTTTTTTCCACAAATAAAAGCTTATTCTAGTAACATTTGAATTGCTTATGCTACTTCATATAACATATAGAAGTTTCATATATAAAATATCTGTTTTATGCAACTATTAAAGAAAACTTAGGAAATATTTTTGTCCTGAAATCTCAGGACATTTGCTATTTGTTGATTTTTTTCACAGGACACAATTGCCTAAAGAGGGACTGTCCCTTGCAAAGTGGGACAGGTGGTAACCCTAGTTGTTGGCCTTGAATTTTCTTGGTGATAAACCTCTGAGGTCTCTCCAGTTGCTGCAGGTGTCTGGTGAGGTAAATACAGAAGGGAGCATTGTACTCTATTATTGGTCTGATGAGAGTAGAGTACAGGAGAGTTATAACCTCCTTAGCTTTGGATGCTATACCCTTGTTTATGAGGTGTGCAACACAGAAGGCATTCTGCTATCAACTTGCATTCCTAAATCTCCCACCACTGGGTTTGAACTTAGGGGATATTATTAATGTTGTAATTAGGAGGGGTTTCTCCTTTGGTGAAGGGGATGATAGTACTTTTTTTTGCATTTAGTTTAAGTTCTTGGCTTTGACACCAATCATTTATCTGTGTAAGCCCGTTTTGTAGTATGTTAATATCTTTGGGCAATTCGATGATTGCACCCAGTTTTCAGTCATCAGCAAACCTGTTAAGCCATAGGCCATCTATTTTCACCTGGACTTCTAAAAACTGGACACCAAACAGGAAAGAGCCTAGCACAGATCCCTGTGGAACATCACTGATAACGGGTCTGCTAGTAGAGTTGGCATCCCCAATTTTGACTGTATGTGTTCTTTGTGAGCCAGTTGACAACCCATCTAATCCAAAACTGGGTGAGTTTCTCAGTGATGCCTGAGTGACGGATTGTGTCAAAGGCCTTGGCTAGGTTGAGATAGGCAGTGTGAACTGTTTTACCTTCATCCAGAGCCTTGGTGACATTTTTGATGAAGTCTATCAGGTTTAGCAGGCAAAATCTGCCCTTAACAAAGCCAAACTGGGTCAAGTCAAGAGTTTGAAGGTTGCCTATATCCTTTTTGACAAGATCCATTATGATTCTCTTCATGGCCTTGCAGATAAGTCTACAGTTCCTGGGAACAGTTGAGGGACCCTTTGTGCAAGGGGATTACAGTCACTGTTTTTCACTCAGCTGGGACAAAACCAGTGCTTAGACTTTGATTGAAGAGCATGCTCAGTGGTTCCACTAACTCCTATTTTAGAACATTTAATAACCAGCCTGGAATGTTGTCTGGTCCCATAGAGGCTGTGTTTCTGGCCTTGGAGAGTGCAACTATGACCTGCTCTCTGGAGACACTAGGCAGAGGACTGGTGACAGGTATGTTCTGGATTATGATTGGTGGGGACAGGGGGTTGAAGTTTTTGCCATACCTGTCTGATAGCAGGTTGGCAATGTCCTCAGGTTCAGTATAAGTTGTATCATCCACAGCTAGTTCAGCACAAAGCTGGGCCTTCCCTTTCAGATTTTGGACATAGCTAATGAATGCTTTGTGATTTACTTTAGCTAGGGATGCTAATTTAGTTTCATAATTAGCTTTAGAGGACTTTACAATATGTCTAATCTGCTTGTTTATACTTTGGAGGGAGTTCTTCCTTTGCTGGGACTGTTCCCTCTTGTTTTTTGACAGCAGTTTTTTTCTCTGATTGTATAACCTATTTATACTGAATATTCACCAGTGTGTCTTATTTTTAAGCGAGGATCTTAAATTGATCTGTCCCGGTAAGGCTGAGTCTAAACATTTATATAGGTGTTTATACAGGACATTTGTGTACACTTAAGTATAGGGGTCCATTGCTGTCAGTGTTGGCAGGGGGTCTGAAACTATTCATGCAACTGCTCAGTAGGCTATAGTTTGCTTTGGAGAAATGTTTAACCTTTTTTGCTCCTGAGGGTGGGTCAGGTACTTTCAACGAAACTGATTTATGATTGGACTTTACCAGGGTGTGCCTCACAGCAATCCCCCATGTTGGTGAGCACTATGTCAAGGATGTTAGAGCCCCTTGTGGGGATGCTGACTATCTGCTCCAGAGCATTTGTGTTAACAAAAGTCCAAGAACCTTCAGGCAAGCGAGTTTGTGCTTATATATGTTACCCAGTCAAGGAAAGGATAGCTAAGTCAACCATGACCAGGGTATTTGACTGCATTGAGAGTGACTCAAGTAGGTCCAGGGAGGCTGTGTGTTTTCGTGGTTCATGGTGGGGGACCTATTGCTAACAATAACATGGAGGGGTCCTTCTTACAGTGAGTTGGACTTGGAGTAACTCTAGTACCTTTGCCAGCAACCTAGAGCCCAGAGGGGACAGATGAAGACCATCTCTGGCAAAGCAGCATGGTCTGTCGACCATATCATCCCAGGCTGTCAGATACTGGATGCCCCTGAACTAGCACCAGAAGCTAAGCCAATTATTTAAATCAATCATTTTTTGTTTGTATTATGGCATCATCTGGGTGACAAAAGAATGCAGCTTAGGGCTAGGGACGCACCTGTCTGGGACACATAATCTGAAAGCTCCATCATGTCTCTCTTCATATAGTCCAGGGAGGTATGTCTCAAGTCATTCACTCCAACATGGGGTATGACAGAGCCATAACAGTACTTGTTGTTGAGAGACTTGAGTGCATGTGTGATTTGGTGGATCCTGACACCAGACAAGCAGCTGACCATGACCTTCTCCTTGTCCAGCCTAGTGAGGGGGGCTGCTGTGTGTCTTGCTATGGAGTTGCCTATGACCAAGACATATGGTTTAGATATCTTTTGCCTTAGGGGCTTATTGGGTGCGACACTGATGCCGATAATGTGCAGTGAGTGCTGTTAGGACCATAGTCTGTGTAGAAGGTTTGCTCTTGGAAGGTCTTTGCTCTTTTGGTATATTTCTAATGAGTTCCTCTGCGTGTGTGGGTTTATGTGTTGTGTGCTTGGTATGTGTGGGAGGTGAAGTGTGGTTACTGACAACCTGCTTGTTATTTGTTTTTTTGTTACATGAGAGAGAACATTGATTCCAGATTCATAGTTTAAATACATCTGTCACATATTCTATTTGCATGTTTTAGGAGAAGTAGGCTCTCTGCATGCATGAGGGAATTGTTGCATTGCCTCAGGATGTCCATGTCAGTCAGGCTGGCTGGAGAAACTGTGGGAAACCGGCCTTCTATTATGCCAGGTGTATTCTGTAATAAGCATGCAGGATGGGCTAGCTGGACTTGGTTCTGTGTAGAACTAGTAAATTCAGCTAATCTATGGGAGGTTTAGGGGTAGAAACTCACTCAGACACCTCAAAAAGTTCAGCTGGGTTGCTCTGTGGGCAGCAGTGCACAACAGTGCTGCACACCGAGAAGTAGGGAAGCTTAGGAGAATTCCCTAGCAGTTATCTAGGGAAAATTTGGCTTTTTAAGCATTTGCATCTATACACAACAGTGTTAACCCCTGTTGCATGGTGCACAGGTAAAGGCAAATGCTATGTTTAAATATCAGCTAAGTAAAAGAGTTTTCAAATAATCCAACCAATAAGAAAGCCCAAGACTGAGGCTTGTTCCAACAATCCCCAACCCTGATGAGTTCTTTACTACACTCTTTTGCCACAAGGGTGCAGTAGGGCCCTCTTAATGTAAGATGGCTGGTTTTAGTGCTCAGAAAATGCCAAACAGTCTAGATACAGCAAGTTTGAATCTAGCCTATGCTATAAATTGTTCAAGTACTGTAAATAGGCAATGCATAAAACACAGTCACAAACAATAAAAACAGTTATTCAAATAGCCCATTGTCAAAGAACTGTATGAGTATCATCTGAACATTGTAAAATATGTATCTGATAAAGCCATTAGATTTACAGAAAACAGCAGAGCCATAAACAATAAAAACAGTTGTGAATTTCTCATGAAAATAAGAAAAGCACATCCTTGATATTACTTTGAAATGAATTATTTTCTTTTTCCTCGAAATAACAATGATCTTAGAGCTGCCTGTACTCAACAGTAAGGATGTGGAGAATACCTTCCTATATGAGATGCATGCATCTTCCAGCACAAACTACTGATTTCAGTCATGATCTGCTGATCACAATATTGCACATTTGAGGTGTAATGTTTGTTATTTGGGGAGATATTATGTGTCCCATGGTGTTTTCCTGCCTCAGGCATTTTGTTTAGAAATGGAAAAAAAAAATCAATACTATATTACTACGAAGTAAAGCATAAAGACATACTTCACTTCAAAGCATGAGGACTCACAGTATTGATTTATAAAGTAACATTCTATACAAAGAATCATTATTTTTTCCTCACATATGATGGTTTTCTGCTTTAATAATTTACAAAGCTGTTTTAGTTTCTAAAATGTGGCATTTATCAGTAAATGTGTCAGAGCTGTAGAAGTTTTGTCCAAATTTTCATACAGATTTGATTTTGTGAAATTTTTGGTAAAGGTGTATCAAAGCATAAAACAACTTTAACATTTCTTCAATAATTATTTTTTAAACCTCCATTGTTGTTTTACTACAAACAGCACATTCATGCTGAGGGTAGGTATGCAGCATATCTGTAACTTTCACAGCTTGTTCCAGCAAATATACTAGTCCTCATACCATACTTTAGAAATCATAAGAAGCTAGGAGGCAATCGTAACTGTTTTTTTAGAAAAGTGAACAAAGCCGAAATGTCAGTAAACTGCCTTATCATAGCCTGAGAAAGGCTAAGCTCAAAAGGATGATGTTCAGAGCATTGTTATAGTTAAAATGCAAAATTCTCTTGAATGTTTAATTATAGTCATCATTTGTGTCTGTTTTTAAGAATATTATTTTGGCAGGCATTTGGATATTACATATGACAAAATGTAACACAACTTCATGATAAAGACATCCTTAAAGAGGTACTTTACTGTTAGTCCTTTAACTATTTAAAATAGTTACTTTCATTATTTTAGCTCTGCTTTCATAACCATAATCCTGGAAAACATTTGAGTATTAAATCTGAAGATGTGTAACACAACTTAATGATGCAAACACCCTGAAATGGGTATTGCACTGCAATTTAAGCATGATAATTCAATTAGTGAAGTACAGTAAGAACACATAATCTAACTGCTCTGGTTTCTGTAAATCTAATGATTTTATCAGATAAACAAAGATTTTCCAATGTTAAAATAATACTCATACAGTTCTTTGATAAGGCGCTCTTTGAATAACACTGTTTCATACTCAGTCTGTCAATTTCTGTTTTTTTTTCTTTGGAAAATCATTTTCATACGATACAGCAAATCTGGAGTTGGTTATAATGCCACAAGGGCTGCAAAAGGTCCTCTCCTGTGTTTAATGGGGGGGGGGGGGGGTGTCCACATAAAAAAAAAAAAATTCATTCTGTGTTTGTCAAATTTGTTGAATTTTACTGAAGGTATGTTTCATCCCTTTTTATGTTTCATGAGGGTGGCTGCTGTGATTGCAGAGGATAGCATTGTCATCTCACAGCAAGAGTTTCTTCGGTACAATTCTCAGCTGGAGTGCCTTCTGTACAAAGTCTGTATGTCCTCCTTGAGGTCACATGGGCTTCCTCCAGGTGCTCCAGTTTCCTCCCACATTCCAAAGACATGCAGTAAATGGAATGGACATTCTAAATTGGCCATAGGTGAGAGTGTGTGTGTGAGTGAGTGGTACAAATGAACTACAGCAGCAGGGCTAGCCATCTGGCAGTGTAAACCTTGTCTTAAGATAATTGTCACTCCTGGAGTGACATCCCGACCCCACGTGCAAAATGGGAAAAGGTGTTGAGGATGGATGGATGTTTCATCTGCTTATGTTTAACAAAACAGCATTCAGTGAAAGTGAAATGCTACCTTAATATGACTATTAAATGATGGATTTCTAGCAATTCCATTTATTAAGACAGTGGTAGAATGGTCATGTTTCCTCTGAAATTAATAAAATCCACAGCACCAGAAATTAGGAAAAAGGCAAACCATTGAGTTGTTTTTCACATTACTGTAACATGCATGTTACATGTATTTGTTATTGCACCAGCAAATGATTTGGTATTTTCATGCTGATGTCACCAGACACCCAGGCCTATATGACAACATCTCTATTTCGAGTGAACTCAGGATGTGATCACAGACACTCTGAACGGATTAGCATTGAGCTTGTTTATTTATTTTTTGTACGTTTTTATAAACAATTCCTGATAGTTTATTTGTGTGTGTGTGTGTGTGTGTGTGTGTGTGTGTGTGTGTGTGTGTGTGTGTGTGTGTGTGTGTATATGTATATATGTATATATATATATATATATATATATATATATATATATATATTTTTTTTTTTTTTTCATGTTTTTATTTTGTGAAATTTTAATACATGGGCAAGATTAAAGTATATATCATTGTGATTTTTAATATTTAGTTTATATAAGCTTGGTAGTAACATGCTTACATTTAGTGGGATACTTGGGATGCATGAATTTCATTGTATACGTTTCTTTAATCCTTCTCTTTAAATTTAAGGGGATGTGACATGTTCAGGGTTCATGGTTCTGAAGAAGTCCTTGTTGTACAGACAAAAGCACTTAACATGTTGTGAAAAACTGAGGGGCTGCCAACCCAGCCAGATAGAATTTTGTAAATCATTCTGTGTCCTTGTAAATATTAATATGATCCACGGGCTTGTTTGACAAATGTAACAAAAATGTGTATGTTCTGAGCTTCCTAAAATGCAACCACAGTGCACCCCGCTGGAAGAAACCTGATAAGTAAAGCATTTTATGACTGTTTGATCGCAAGCTTGGAAACAGGATGTCTAGGCTGGAAATTCTTTTTATTGTTTTAAGACAACAGATAATTGCCAGATTTTACATGTAAAGTGTCTTTTGTTGCTTTGGCTTCCTGGCAGGTGTAGATTACAAAATCAAATGTTAAAATTTTAAGTTCTGTGAGCCTGAGAATCTTAAGTAGAAGTGTCAAGAATGATGTAATCTCAATGACTCAGCAGTAATGTGTATTATCAATTTAAGGACAGAAAGAAAGAATAGCATTTGGCATTGGTCTTCAGATCTGACAATAACTCACCAGCACTTGATTTGCTCTGTAAGTAAAGTTATTTAGATCTTAGTATTTCTCTTAGAGAAAGAGAGAAATATAGCAAGATTAGTCTAGCTGTTTTCTATATTTATGTCAGACTATCCTACAATATTGTTTTAAAGTATTTTCCTGTGATTTCTGAACTGTTGTGTTTTTATTATTTATTATTAAATATTTTAAACCTTTTAACTATGGCTGTTTTGTGTAGAGATAATTTAAGTTCTTAGACTACTCGCATCTATTTGGAGGTACTGTACTAAGCCACTCTAGAATAGCCTTAGCCCTGGGTCCCACTTATTATTTGGATAATAGTAATATTATACAGTAGAATTGGTCACCCTTTGTGAATGACCTTATTAGTAGCTAATAAGTAGTGGTTGGTGGCAGTGATTTCTACCTTATAGTCTGGGTAGAAAGGGGCATAGCTGGAGAACCTGTGCCAGCCTTCCCCAGGAGTGTCTGTGTGTTTGTATATAATTTATATCTCAAAGTGTGTGTGTGTCAGCTACTTGGGCAGGGACACAAAGCACTGGTTGGACAGAGAGGGTTCTGGAGGTTTTGGCTTGACCACTCGTCTGAGATCTGTACCCTATAGCTGTGCCAGTTGAGAGTCTTATTGGGGATCTGGAGAGAAGGAGAGAAACTGGCCCCAGACTGCCTGTGATCTCTGTGTGCTCTTAAGGGGTATGTGTACTTGTTATCCTCCCAGTGTGGACGCCCCTCACTGGTGCTAGTGTGGAGGATTGAGGCTCCTTGATTACTGGGCCAGTACATGGGCATCACACATGTATGTTGCAGTAATGTGAAAAACATCTCTACATTTTGCGTTCTTCCTAATTTCTGGTGCTGTGGATTTTATTAGTTGTTTTAAGTGCATTGGAGTTGCAGTGCCATTCTGGGAGATTGTGGCTTTTGGTATTGGTTCCTCTGAAATTATCTGTTTCTGATTACATCACCTACTGAAGCTGTACTTCTTTTTTCTGTTACCTAATAGTCTTTTTACAAGTTGTGATGACACTAGAACAGGAATACAGAAACATGGGTCTCAATGGTGAACTTGTATTACCCACCTATTTTTTTATGATAGGTACATACACAATCTTAAACCTAATTATTGATTTTTATTATCACAAAAGTCCAACTCTGACGAATTTCTTTATGCTGTACTTTCTGAATACATTGTCTTCATGGTATACTTGTTTACAAGTTTCTAAAGTTGATCTCATTGCCTTATTTACTCATAAAGTGTCAACCATATAGGTTTCATTTTCTATTTATGTATTTATGTAAATATGTATGTATGTATTTATTTATACTTCTCCAACCCCCAAGTGGCCAACTAATCTCTGGCTTGTTCCCAGTTCCCCCACATCTTCTGTTGAGTACCTCTGTATCTCTTTTTCAGGTAATCCTGGATGCGACCTTTGCTGGGCTGCACCTCCTGACATATCATAGAGCAAGTCCTTACAAACATTAAGTCCTAAGGCCAGGGAGTGAAAACTAAAATGAAGAGATGCGGACCGGTGTGATGAGGCATTATTCCTCAGTAACAGGTCAAGGACCTTGACCATATAGTAACATACAGTGATGTTAGCATGCATGGAGTGTTCATATATATGCCATGTTCCTGGCAACCTGTTATCCTGTTTCTTACAGGATGAATCCTGCATAGTCTTCATCAATGTTTGTATATGCCATGAAGAGTCCTTCACCGCCCCCCCCCCCCCCCAATGTAGGTCAGATGGATACCAGCCACTTCCTCCTATTTCCTCCAGCTGATCCTTCAGGCTCAAAAACTTAAATCTTGAGCATAGGTCATGGCAAAAGAGGTAGAGCTGGGGAAAGGTCATTTCAATGTGTTATGGGGTTTAGGCAAATACCTTCTACGTACAACTTATTCCTGGTTCACTTTCAAGAACTTTCGAACAAGGACCCATCGCATTCCAATTCTCCTCTTCAAACTTAGAACATTAGCTGCCCTTCATTGATGTAAAGTGGGAATTTGACAATGTTGATGATTCCCTTCTCATATCCAGTCATAAAGGTATGGCTTAAGGGATAACCTACAGACTGGTCACAGAACTGCTTATCAAGCATAAGCTTGCAGGCTGCCTCTGAGATATTGTACTGAAATATTTTGTATATTCTTCTTTTCTTAGCATTTCTTAGTCTGGATACAGTCACCTCTTACTGACACACAGAACAGCCTATTGTACAGCCGATCATGAATTCATAATGTTTATTTTCATTGTTTTTGTAATGATAAGTTTTACAAGTTGTGATGACATTAATCTCTATCATCTGCAATCAGCCACTCATTTTGCCCCTTGAATCAGTTTGAAACTACTCTGAGCCTTTAAAGGCAACAGCTGCTCAGTATCATTTATTGGTACCACTGAATTTCTAAGTTAAAGTCACAGATGCACACACACACACACACACACACACACACACACACACACACACACACACACACACACACACACACACACACACACACACGCACGCACGCACGCACGCACGCACGCATGCACGCACGCACGCACGCACACGCACACTCACATACTATTTTCATGGTGAAGCTAACCTGCTACACAGTAATATATTTAGCAATGTGATGTATTTCCTAAGCAGCCAATTCCATTCTCAATTAAACCAATTTACAGAGAAACAACTCAGGCTCCCACAGGCTACATATATCATATTTCTTATATAAAAAAAAAATGACCATTTGCTAAATTGCAATCAGTATTTATAGCATCACAGAAAGTGTAATTTGAACATGAAATCTTCTTCTTCTTCTTAATGGTTTCAAGCTAAATGAGCTGACCCAAAATGTACTTGTACATTAAATAACAGCTGCATGGGCAAATCATTTGAAATTTCAACAGGTTAGTTGGTACATTTCCTGTGTATGATGCATGATAAGCCAGTTATTTGAAACTAAGAAAGTTTAAAAATTAAAAAAATGTTTGAAACCATGAAAAACTGTGGGTGAGCAATGAAAGAAAATTTGATCTATAGAAGGAAGGAAGGGGAAAGAAAGAAGATAACTGGAAAATATTCTATTTTGGTAGTATGAGACTCAACGGTGACAGTGTCAATGCTTCAATAATTAAAGTAAAATCTAATAATAAACAGAAAGTTGTGAACATAACTGTAACCTATTTAAATCAGTTTTGCGAGGGAGCCATACCCTCTGTACACTGAAAAATAGAGGGCTATTCTCCCACATCCAGTTACTAATATACTTACATATACTAATTATATATGATAGCCAAAAAAATCACTGAAGATGGAGTAGAGGAAATGCACAAACAAACCACAGTTCTGAAATTAATATATATTTCACTAATTGAACTTAAAGTCTCATTGATCCAGGGTCATGATTGTAGCCCTTAGACTTTGAAAAGGTGCCAGAAAGGAGAAAAAAATGTTTGTGAAATCATGCAGAGATGCATAGAATAGGTTAATTGATGAGTTCTAATCAGACCACCAAACCAAAACATGGTAAATCCCAAAACAGCAAAAGCGAATAAGTAATAAGACCCCACAATCTTTTATTTATGATGTTGTCAAAGTTCTCCATAACTCCTGTATCTCCCATGTGGAGAGGTCCACTGCAATACTACCTCTAAGACCACAAAATTCACAAGTCAGAACAAAAATCTTAAGTTTTAGTTATTTGTTTTCATCATTTTGTGGCTTACCATTCTGGATTTGGCATTCCCAATTGTTTCTAAGTTTGAAATGTAAGACAGACAGTACTGTATAAGAATGGAAGTAATCCTTCTTCTTCTTCTTTCAGCTTTTCCCGGTTAGGGGTCGCCACAGTGGATCACCTGTCCGCTCATGATTGGCAGTGGAGTTTTACAGTGTTGAGTTGCCAGCCCGGTGCCCAACCTTCCACAGAAGGCACACACATGCACACACAAACACCTAGGGCCAATTTAGTGTGTCCAATCCACCTACTGCATGTCTTTGGGATGTGGGAGGAAACCGGAGCACCCAGAGGAAACCCACGTGACCACAGGGAAGACATGCAGACTCCACACAGAAGGCACCGCAGCCGAGAATCGAACCGGAAAACCTCTTGCTGTGAGGCAGCAATGCTAACCTCTGCACCACCGTGGCTGCCCTAAGAATGGAAGTAAACCAAAAATTAATATTTATGCTCTGACTTTACTTAGCTCATTTGAAGTAAGCCATATGTTCCTGCACTAAGTCCAGACTCATTGTGCATCCACTGATTAGTTAGCATGTGCATTCTCAGATTCCAAAAGTGCTCAATTCCCTGTTTTCTCCATATTGCGATTGTTACCGGTAACTAATGAACCAATGCCTTCAAACAAAGTTTGACAATAAGGCAATAATTCATTACATGATGTGCAGTGGATGAATGTGTGAAACTTAATCATGATTAATAGGGTCTGTATCTATTTCGACATCTGTTTCTTGGACCCAAGAAATAAGTAAAAAGGTAGAGTTAGAAACACATTTACAAATGTACAAAAGATCATTTCAGCATTAAAATAAACCCATAAAGTAATTGTGATACGTGATAGATCAAAAGTCCATCCTGTCCTAGAACAAATTTAACAAATAGATGTTCTTCAGTGAGACAGCTCAGTTAGGCAGGCATTAATTGTTGTGTACCATAAACAGTAACATATTTGGAAGTGGGGAAATCAAATCTTATATTTTTATCCTTCAGGGAATAACTTATTTTCCTTTTTTATATTGCCTTTTCCAGTACTCCAACATTCAGACATGGTCAACACATTTGACCAGGTTGTCTAAAGTCTCATCTCTTCTCTTCTGGGGGAACTGTTGATGGAATGCCTGATTTATTTTATTTTTTTTAAGCATCTGACTACTAGCAGCAAACTTTTTCATGCTTGTTTTTTTTTTTATTTTTTAAATTTTAAACATGGGTGCTGTTATAATACCAATCAGCTAAATTATTAGTAGTCATTCACCTAGAGAAGTCAATAATAATAAACTATAGAAAAATGCCAAGGTAGTATCCCTTGAGAAAGGGTGTCCACCATGGCAGCATCTCTAATTGGCATCCAGTATCACTACTTTTTTTCTTAGTTTATAAGAGAATTTGGTAAATGTTAGAAGATATATGGATTTCTGATAGTCTGACAGTTGGCACAAAGAGTTAAGGCTGTGAGCTGTAGTTCTTGTGCTGCAGGGTTTGATTCTTTCAGCCCACATTTGCCCACTATGTGACGTTGAGCAAGTCACTTAACCAGACATTATTCTTGTGTCAGCGTGAAAAAGGACGTTGCATCCACTGGGCCTACCTGGTAAACAAACGGGTATTAATTCATTACTGATGGGTATCCAATCCACTGGGCCTACCTGGTAAACAAACAGGTATTAATTAATTACTGATGGGTATCCAATCCACTGGGCCTACCTAGTAAACAAACAGGTATTAATTAATTACTGATGGGTATCCAATCCACTGGGCCTACCTGGTAAACAAACAGGTATTAATTACTGATGGGTATCCAATCCACTGGGCCTACCTGGTAAATAAACAGGTATTAATTAATTACTGATGGGTATCCAATCCACTGGGCCTACCTGGTAAACAAACGGGTATTAATTAATTACTGATGGGTATCCAATCCACTTGTCCTACCTAGTAAACAAACAGGTATTAATTAATTACTGATGGGTATCCAATCCACTGGGCCTACCTGGTAAACAAACAGGTATTAATTAATTACTGATGGGTATCCAATCCACTGGGCCTACCTGGTAAACAAACAGGTATTAATTAATTACTGATGGGTATCCAATCCACTGGGCCTACCTGGTAAACAAACAGGTATTAATTAATTACTGATGGGTATCCAATCCACTGGGCCTACCTGGTAAACAAACAGGTATTAATTAATTACTGATGGGTATCCAATTCTGCTTCTAGATATAACAGAATACTGACTCAGATTTTATGAAACTTGTTGCTGAGACCCTTCTGGTGCTTTACTGGAATTATACCTTAAGATTACTCTAGAAATGCATAACATTGCTCTCCACATTTCAGACTTCTCTGAAAACATGTTTTTCTCAAGAACTACACCAGTACCAGCAGCGGGATAACTTAAGAGCTCTTGTTTAACAAATTTGTGCAAACCAAAATACATTTCTTATTATAATGCAATATTAGCCTTTGCCAACTGCTGTTAGAGATATGTAGTTATTTTCTTTATTCTTGATGTTCCTCCTCACAATTACTCATCAAATGTTTTCATTTTCCACCTCTTCATTCTTTCATTTTTTTTCCCGTCTATCTCCTCTCAAGCTGTACTTTCTTTCCATCACTACTGGATCCGTCCAGTGCTTCTGGCACATAAGTATGCATCATTCAAGTTTTACAAGACTAATATTTAATTCTGCACATGCATCTCATATTGTAACACTTTCAAATGAATGCGTACCTAATTGAAGTTGTTTGTTGCTTTATGTGTTAAGTATTATATTAGACAGGAAATATAGCTGGGTCTTATGTATAGTGTTCTTCTAGAATCATGTTAATAGTATGGATTTCTTAAAATTGTCACTTAACTCATTGACATATGCATCAGTTGCACTGTATTCTCCTTCATGTCTGCAACAGTACTTATGTTGGCTGCCTTGTCTAATTCAAGCCTACACATCTTAAAAGTAAGTGACAGCACTATTATTTCAATGGACTATAGTTACTATACTTCAATTGCAGTATTTAGTACCATAGTTAAACAGTTTAAATGTGATATTAAGTGAACAATCATTATAAAAGATTTTCCTACATTTAAATTTACTATGACTCTGTGCTAAAGGTTATTCTTGTCCAGAATGCCAGGACTCAGGAATGTCTCACTGTACTAACTGACTTCTGGCAGGTGCTAATGAACTAATACTGTGCAGGTTGTGTATTAACTGCATGAATATTGTAGGGTTGTCCTTATCACTGCAATGTATTTCTAAGAAGTCTCAGCATTTGTCAGCCTTCATTTTATCCTATTTATCTTTAATTGGTATATCTCTGCTACTCAATAGCTTCTTATAGTACTGTAATAGTAGAGCTTTTCTTCTTGGACCCAACTGAAAATGGGGTGCATCCAGCAGTGATTAGCCTAGTTAACAAAATTAAATAAATGCTAAATAATGCATCTGGAGCTTGAAATCAAACACTTTGATCTTGTGGTTGATGTTATTGCTGATCTCATAGTCACACAGCAATTCTATAGGTCCTTGACCAAGAAAGCTAATTAAGTCACATGGCCAGGGACACTGATTTATGGCTACTAAAAATACATGACCTAGAATTCCTAGAATTATAGCAGATACTTTTATGTGAGGTTTCCACTAATTGCTATAATTGAATTGTAATTTTTTAGTACATCAATAAATAAATAGCATTAAAAGGGTTTGTAAATAGCAAAAAAGTGGAATATAGCAACATAGCAAAATATCTCTTTCACAATTAGGAAGTAAAACACATAATGCAAGCTATGTTGTATGAGTGTTTTGTATAAAGTGTCAAGTTCATGTTCAATCATTTCTCCATATTTTTTTACACCAGTTTGATAATTGAAATCGCCTTTTATCTTGTCTTATTCAAATAAAGCTTATACAAGGGCATATGATATTTAAAGAATTAATATTCTAAGGGATTTAAGTCATGTTAGCAAATTATTTAAGTATTGAACCAGATGAGGCAGTTTCTACTGGTTTCCCTGTAATGTTCAAAATGGTGTAATGCTAGTCAGGGGAAAAATAACACACAAAATTTGGGTCATTTACCTGTTGAGATGGTCTTCATAAAGTTTCATCATGATTATTATTTTTTTTGACATTCTTACACAGCTTAAGCTCTTCTTCCTTCACTTATCAAAAAATACTTTTGGGTCAGGACTGGATCTATCCTGAGACTTCCCATGACCAATAGCAAAGTGCATGTAAGTAGATATAAAAAGAGTAATTAGTATTCCCACACAAACATTGTATTAACATTAGCATTATTTGTACAGGGGATTAATGATGTTAGTCTGAGGCTATCAGTCAGCCAGATCATGCCCACTACTATTTGTCACTCTGGACAGGAATGTAAAGACCTGGGCAAACTGCAGTGAGAGAGTACAATAATTCAGTGTAACATTATAATAGTACAATTCACCTTTCCCAAAAATACTGATAATGGAGTGTCCAGTCCCCCACTATCAACTATTATTATTAGCACAGCTGAACAATAGATGATGCTAAGTGGACTGCAGATCTAAGTTGCTAAAGTAATGTGTAGTTCATAGGCACAAAATTAGAAAGGAATCTCCTTTTCACATACCGTACTTATAATCTATCCAATACCCTTGGCTTATGTGATATGTTGATTGATAATATATTCAAAATAGCCAAACATGCATGCTCCAGTATACAAAAGTCTGCTTTTTGATATAGAAAGCAGTCTGTCATCGTCTTTCATACCTCATACTTATTATGTAAGTTTTATGCCAAAGTCACTAACCACCAAAATGGACTCTGGATTTAATTTAGCAATCATTTACCTATAGCTGTAGTAAACAAGATTTCTACATCAGATGTGCAGAATGCTACTTATGGAAGTTATGGCAGTGTCAACCTTCACTGTTTTCCTTCTAATAGGAGCTTGATTGTTTAAAATGTTGAGAAAAATGTTACAGTGCATGGGGCACTGAAATGACTCTCCAAAATTGGTGAAACAACAGGCTTGTTAAGCACCTTTCTGACATCAGAAAGGTGCTTAGCAAGCTTTTGTTAAGCACACTGTCAATACTGCTAAGCACTAGTCTTGCACTAGAACATTAACAGTGCTCACTGACCACAATAGAAGACTGACAAGAAGCTGTTAAATATTTATGTTTAAGTCTGAATAAAGTGTTAGCTGGCTTCCTATTGCACTTCTTGGGTGGCCACTCACTGTGTGGCAGTAATTAGTTTGTTATAGCTTTCAAAGCTATAAAACACAGTGTTTTTTTCTCTCACTTTTGTAGTATGTGGGAGCAGGTGAAACTCCATGCAGTACAAGGAATTATGTTTGGTCTCAATGATCATAATTTGAGAAGTTTATGTGTTCTCAGCCTGGAAGATTCACCCCATGTGCTTCAATCTTGAGGTGACTTTCTTGACATCCATGTCTTGAGCACATATGACCTGAGACCCAATCCTAACCCTCTTTGTTAAATTCTAAAGTAGCTACACGCAGAGGAAGAGATTTTAAAATGTTCCAGCTACAGTGTTTTAGGGTGGAGGTAAATGTGCCCTTGTTGAAATTGGGCAGGTTGTAAGCTAAGCTGAAGTTGTAATACATGAGTGTAAAGTTTACAAGTCCAGTAGCAAAACTGGGGAGATGGTAACTCAGAGTGCTGAGAAGAGTGCCACCTAAAATAATATTACTGGAGTCAGTAGTGAGAGTTCAGTCAAGAACTGATTCCTTGTTGGTCTGTATATTAAATCTTTTTTCAATGTTGCTTACTTGTAAAAAAGGTCATTTAAAATTATATTGTGTGAAGGAGATAGAGAATTATAAGTTCTGGTATACCATTCATTGTTTAGATCATCTAAAATAAGAGTTTTATTTGGGATATGTGTAATTACCAATGTCTTTTGCTGTGGGCATACTATTTTCTGGGTGAATATACAGTGCAGTGGTACAGAGACTTTTAAGGGTATCATGTTTTAAGAAGGTAAATAAGGTTTAGGAAAAAAACAATTTGTTGAGGGCATCTTCGGGTGAGGGTCAGTTAGGAATTGCAATGGGAGCTAAGATGGTAGTGGAGGAAAGTTAGTATTGGTGGGATGGAAGGATTAAATTGGGAAAAGTAGGAGGGTTGGGAGGAAATGAGGTAAGTGAAAGGAGGTGCTTAACTGGTTTTGTGTGAGTGTGACTGGGTAAGGGATCAAATTTTTGTGTGAACTTGCTATAGTGCAGGGTTACGTCCAAGATGACCTGTAGGTACGCCAGTGAACAGGTAGGCCTTGGATTAATAACTGTGCATGGAAAAGGTGGGTATTGTTTGTTAGAAAAGTTTTCTCTCTCTCTCTTTCTCGCTCCTCTCCTGGAGAACTGACAGTAAGAAGATACTTTTTGAAAGGAGGGTTAACTAGCAGCTTCAGATATGTTTTAAAGTATATTTATATCACTTTAATTTTTTTTTTTTAATTTGTTTTCTTATCCAAATGGTTTATCTTAGTGAAAGTATTATTTTTCATGAATGCCGCTTGTAATGTTATAAACCAGATGGATTATAATTGTCAAGTAGATGTTTCTCTATCTGCTCACATTGATTTTAAACTTTCATGTGTTCCGCTGTCTATACCCTTTCCACCTAAAGTGTCAAAGTATGGATAAATATGCTGAATATGCTGAATGAAATGAAACAAAATATAAAACTTGTTCAAACTGTTGTAGCCAAAAGTGTACTTTAATATTGCAGCAAACATTTATGGTAGATGACTTTATTTAAAAATAACAATTTAGATTTGAGGCTTGCGAATGGCTTTTCTTGGGCCGTGAGTTATCTGGTTAATGGGTGCCCACCCTCACATGTGTGGTGCAATGATAACCATCACATACGGGGTGGCGTGCCTCTCAACTATACAGATTATCACAGAATGTCTGGATTTATGCCTTATATTTTGTTCCATTTTCATAAATTGTGGTTTTCTTGTAAATTAGTGGCAAATTATTCAAGGCTGCAGTTTAAAAATAATGGCAGCCATTTGAGTTTCAGAGTATAGATTCTTCAGAACATTCACACTAATGCAAAACCTGTTATTCCATCTAATTTTTAAATTTGCAAGAGCTATATATAAAAAAAAATTGTCCCTATTTTGGTCCTTTGTCCCACTTTTAGTTGCTTTGAGAGGTTGAGAGGTATGTGGGGTAGCATGGACCCTTGGTTAGTGGTCGTAGGTGGTGGTGGTAGAATACCATGGTATTTTCTGTGCTGGTGTGGTTCCACCCAAGCCATGACTGGCTTTTTGTGGGCTGTGAGTTATCTTGTTAATGGGTGCCCCTGCATATGCATGGTGCATCAATAGCCATCACATGTGGTGTGGTGTGCCTTTCAACTGTACAGGCTATCACAGAAAGTCAAGAGTTATGCCTTTTATTACGGTCCATTTTCATAAATTGTGGTTTTCTTATATATTAGTGGCAAATCATTAAAGACTGCAGTGTTAAAAAATAATGGCAGACATTTGAGTTTCAGAATGCAAATCCTTCAGAAAAGGTGAGCTAATGCAAAACCTGTTATTCCATCAACTCTTTAAGTTTGTAAGATCAATATATAGAAATTGTCCCTATTTTGATCCTTTGTTCCACTTTTAGTTATGGCTTTTTGGCCAGATTTCTTGCTTTGAGTGGTTGAGGGGTATTTGGAGTAGTGTATTGGCTGGTTAGTACCCCTCCTCCGTACTGAGAGTAGTACTGTGTTTAGATTGGATCAGGGGAATGACAAAATAAAAGAGAGAAATGGAAGAAAAGTACAGCTTTCTGCTGAGGCACAGGCAGAGCATTGCAGACTGCAGACCTGCTCTTGTTGTCTGGCAAGGTGGTCATTAGTGCTGGTAGTAGGACACTGCAGCCTCTCAGTGCTGGTTTGGTTCCAGCCAAGCTGAAAATGGCTTTTCGTAGGCCACAACCTGTCCAGTGTAATGATTGCCTTCAGCGCATGCACTATGCAGTGATAATGTAAGCTGGGTAGTGCGGACAACTGGGTTACCCCTTTGTGTATAAAAAAAAGAGCTCCATATGCTTTTGTTTTTTTTTTCATTACTTACAACCTTCCATCCCTTAAATGAGGAACTCAGCCACATAATGTGGAACAAATGGGTGGCATGTGGTACACATAATAATGATGTGTTAACAGTTTCAACTAGGAAGGTTATGGGATGGTTAACTACGTTGTTTAAAAAAAAAGGTCCATTAATGAGGTATTAGGATTAAGTGTTGAGGTGCCTATATTTACCTCTACATTTATGTCATTTTTTTATTCTCTCTCTCTCTCTCTCTCTCTGTCGTAGAGTACTTACCATGCTCTTTTCTTTAGGCAGATGGCAGAAGCACAGGACTCATGGCAGAGATAGGTAGCCATTGTTTCGTAGCTAGAAGAACTGTTACAAGAATTACCTACCACCAAAAACATGGCTGCCAAAGAATCTGGTGGGTCCAGTCAGAAGGGAAGATGACAAGTGGTAAAGAACAGGTCAGTGGCCCATAGGAAGCAGGCATGACAGTCAAGTGATGCTGTCATGGTGGAGGTGCCAACTGTTGGAGCACTGCATAATACAAGGCAGGCAATGACACATTGTTGGGAATTTATGTAGGCATAGGCATGTCAGATTTGGTTCAGTCGGGGAATATTTTGGGGGTAGAGAAAGGTGAGTCTGTCAGGAGTATGGTGAAACTGTAGGCACCATAGAGGGTTGGCAGAGGTTTAGTGAAGGGGCAGGTCCAGGGTGAGACATTCACTGGAGAGGGTAACGTAAGTTTGGCTATAGGGAGTTTCATGTCATTGGTTGGGGGAGTCGCAACTACATGAAGTTGGTTCAGACTTTGAGATCTGGCCGAATGATTGACTAGCTAAATATGCCCTGGGCAAGCCAAAGGAGCTCTCTTTCTGTCAGATCATATACTGTCCTCAATTATGGAAAAGAGCTGAAAGAGAAAGTATGTAGATATTTTTGAGTTAATTGATGCAGAAGGGGTCCAGTGTTTGTGGGAATTGGAAAATGCAAATAGTAAATATCTTTTGGTGGCTTCAGCAGCCTTGGGCCAAAAGAGAATAGGTAAGCACATGGGAAAAATTGGGTGTTAGACTTTGTTTATTACATGGTAGCATCGTTGGAAAATATACTGCTTTGGCCTTGCCACTCTTGCATTATTTTTCAGAATCTGTCATGTGCAACACCTACTTGTGGGGAGTGCCATGTTATGCTGTAATCAGAGGTTTTGGAAGTGAAAAGCAGTAGACCAGTGACTTCACTGGGGAATTTTGGCACCCTTATTTATGGCTGGCCAACATGATAGATAACTTAGGAGTCATTAATAGAGGGGGTAGGATGGGGGAATTGGGAGGAGGTTTGTTTGGCCGTTAATGCAGGGCATTGTTAATTGGTGACATGCAGATTCTCACATAGGTTCATAGGTAGGTACTAGGCTATCAGCCCTGGGGCCTATACAAGCCCAGCCAGAAAGGTACCCTGGCTTTTGCCACCCAAGAAAATTATTTTCCTGTGCCACTGTCAAGCAGAGCCACAGAGGTGATCCCCGGGGTGAATTTCCTATTTCCCATCCAATCATCAAGATTTTTCTTGAAGAGTGCTAATGAGGAGCTTTGTTTGATATAGATAGGTAGTTTATTCCAGAGTATGGGAAGTCTCTGGGACAGGAATCTATCCTCCGGCATGTTCTGTTTAATGTGGTGACAAGGTTTAGGTCCCTAGAGCGTGTAGCTCGGAGGGATTGGGATTTCTTTAAGTGGAGCATGTCCAACAGCTCTGGGTTTGACATAGCTTTGTATGTTAGGCAGAGATCACCTCTGAGTAGGCGATATGCGACGGAGTAAAGCTGGAGTTTTTTGAGACGGTTCATGAGGGCATCTGTTTGAGGCCAGTAATCTTCTTTGTGAGGTATTTCTGTGGCCTTTCCAGTTGTTGTAGATGTCTTGTGAGGTACATACCAAAAGGGGCATTGTACTCTATAATGGGTCTAATGAGTGATGAGTAGTGGGGAACAATGACCACTTTTTTTCTGGATGAGAAACCTTTTGTGATGAGGTGTGCCCCATAGAAGGATTTCCTGACTACTGTGGCAATGTGATTATCAAAGGAGAGACTACTGTCCACTTGTGTTCCAAGGTCTCTTATCACACTTTCAGTGTTAAGTATACTACTGCCTATGTTGTAGTTCATGTGTACAGATTTTTTACCAAAGGGGATGACAATGCACTTTTTGGCATTGAGCTTGAGGCCATGGCTTTGACACCAGGCATCTGTCTCAGAGAGGCCCTTTTGTAGGATGTCCACATCGTTAGGAGTTTGATTATGGCTCCTAGTTTGCAGTCATCTGTGAACTTCATTAGCCAAAGACCTTCTGTGTTAGCCTGTACTTCAGAGAAGTAGATACTAAACAGGAGAGGACCCAGGACTGAACCCTGTGGTACTCCACTTGTCACTAGTCTGAAGTCGGATTTGTAGTCTGCTACTTTCACAGTGTGGGCTCTGTCAGTGCCCAGTTGGCAACTCATCTTGTGGCATAGGGATTTATACCTAGTTTAGTGAGTTTATCTATAATTCCAGAGTGGGTGATGGTGTCAAAAGCCTTGGCAAGATCTAGATAGGCTGTGTGAACCACCTTACCCTTGTCTACGGCTTTGGTGACTGCTTCAAAGAAGTCTACTAGGTTTAGGAGACATGATCTGCCTTTTACAAACCCGAACTGGGTGGGATCCAGAGTTTGGAGATTACCAATATCTTTGTTTATAAGTTCCATGATGATACGTTCCATGGCCTTGCCAACCAGGCTCGTCAGGCAAATGGGGCGGTAGTTCTCAGGGTCCGTGGTGGCTCCCCCCTTGTGGAGTGGGATAACTGTTGCTGTGCGCCATTCAGCAGGGACAAAGCCTGAGGTGAGGCTATGATTGAACATGGTACTTAGGTGGGGTGCCAGTTCGTTCTGTAGTTCATGTAGAACGCAGCCTGGGATGTTGTCTGGTCCCATGGATGCTGTGTTCTTGGCTTTGGAGAGTGTGGTTTTTACCTGTGCAGCCATGATTACAGGAACTTTGCATTCTTCCGGTATAGAGATCGGCTCTTTATGGGGTGAGAGGGGGGTAAAGTTAGCACTGAACCTATCTGCCAGGATGTTGGCAATATCAGTTGGGTCTGTATATTTAGTGCCATTGTGCTGTAACTCAAAGCAGATCTGAGTGTTGCCATTGAGATTCTTGACATAGCTATAGAATGCTTTGTGGTTGTCTTTAGAATCAGTGGCGATTTTGTTTTCGTAACTAGCTTTGCAGGATTTTATCAGAGATTGCAGCTTCTTACTGAGGCTGACCAGGGAGCTCCTCCACTCATGGGATTTTACTCTCTTTTGTAAGAGTTTCTTCCTTCTGTTGTACAGTTTGTTTATGGCAGGGGACCACCAGATTGGCTTCCTTTTTTTGGAGGATAGCGTCTTGGCTCTGTTTGGGATAGCACGATCCATGCACTCATGTAAGTGCTTATAAAGTGCAATTGTGTAGGATTCAGTAGTCATAACTGTATTGTCCATCTGCATGGGTGTCATGAAGTTCACCACTTCTGTCTTAAAAAGCATGAAGTTGGCTTTGGAGAAATTTTTTACCATGGTTTCCTTAATGGGGGGTGGAGGCAGGATGTGCATATCTAGGGTAATTAGCTTATGGTCGGAGCGGACCAATGAGGCGTTGACTTCAGGTGTGAAACACCGGTCACTCATATTGGTAATGACTAGATCCAGGATATTGTTGCCCCTGGTGGGGGTGTGGATAAGTTGATCCAGGGCATTGGAGTTTATGAATTCCAGAAAGCATTGAGCGAAGGAGTTGGTACATGAGTAGTTTTCCCAGTTAATGGTGGGGTAGTTGAAATCACCCATTATTAGAGTGTTTGGTTGAACCCTAATATTTTCCAGTACATCAAGAAAAGAGGAGTGGGAATCCTGGAGCATGGTGGGTGATCTGTAGCAAGCTACAATTTGGATTGCAGTTTTGCCCAGAGTTAGTTGCACTTGGATAACCTCGGATGCATTATGCTGAGCAACTAGCCTCGAGGTGTGGATATCCTTAATGAATATGGACACACCTCCGCCTTTGGTGTTCCGGTCCAGGTTACATGGCCGAAAAGTGTGGTATGAGTTATAGCCTGGTAGTGCAGAGGTGCTCTCTGGAGCCTTGAACCAGGTCTCAGTCACTGCACAGATATCAATGTTCTCCATTTTAAGGAGTGCCTCGAGTGAGTGCATTTTGAGATTTAGACTTCTAGCACTGAGTAGCATCACCCTCAGTTTTTGCTTGCCTGTTCCTGTTATGGTGGTGAATTTGTCATTTGAACCTTGCCTAAAAAAGCCACTATAGGAGCGGCAAGAACCTTAGCCAGTATCCGGAATCCCAGGGGTGATAGGTGCAGGCCATCTCTGGCAAAGCATCGTGGTCTGTCGACCATGTCATCCCAGGCAGACAGATACTGGATCCCTTTAGAATGGCACCAGAAGCTTAGCCAATTGTTGAAGTCACTCATTTTGTCCTTGTACTGCATCATCCTTCTGGGTGATGGCAGAATGCTACTCAGGGCTAGGGTCATACCTGCCTGGGCTATAAGACTGGAGAGCTCTTCCATGTCTCTTTTCATGTAGTCCAGGGAGGTATGTCTTAGGTCATTCACACCAAGATGGACAATGACAGAGTCATATTTGTATTTGTTGTGGAGTGACCTGAGTGCATGGGTTATGTGGCGGATCCTGGCACCTGACAGGCAGCTGACAGTAACCTTCTTAACCTTCTCCTTGTTTAGCCTGGTGAGTGGGACATCAGTGTGCCTGACTGTAGAGTCGCCTATGACTAGTGTGTTGGGTACGTTGTTTTGCCTTATTGGCTGTGGTTGAGTGGCACACTGAGTCTGTGGGCTATGTGTCATTTGGGTTGTGTTGGGGGGTGGAGGTTGCTTGAATTTCTGCTTTGGAGGTCTCTGTTGCTTGACCAGATTATTATTCAGAGCCTCCGCGAATGTTTTTGTGTTTCTATGTGTGGATTTTGGTGGTGTAGATTTAGTGAGACTATGTGATGAGTGTGGTGTGGTGCAAGTGTTTACCTTCTCTTCTTGACTGTCAAGTTCAGTCTTGATTGGAGAGAGCTTTACCTCCAGTTTGGCTAGATTAAGTGCATCTCTCACAGGTTGTAGTGTTGGGTGGTAGGAGGAGAGGGTTGTCTGTGTACATGAGGCAATTTCTACATTGCCCCAAGATGCCCAGATTCATCAGATAGACAAGAGAGAACACTGGGAGCTGACCCTTGGACATGCCTGAATAAAAAAACTATTTTCCTCTAGAAAAGTGAGGAAAGTGAGTACAAGAGCTGTTTTTTCTCTAAGCAAGTGAGGAAAGTAAATACCAAAACTGTTTTCCTCTAGGTAATGAGGAAGGTTGAGTGCTGTAGTAATTAGTAGGCTATTTAGTGCTTACAAGTTCTGAACAAGTGCTGATCACGAATAAGCAAATTCAAGTGCTAAAAGTAAGAATCTGTATCTGGAATAAACTAGTTACAGGAAAGGGGGGAAACAAGTGCAAATGGGGCTTTTTAATCAGAAAGTTGAGAGAGATGGAAAAACTGCCCAAACGGCCAATAACTACAATTTCTGGGCCAGGACCACTCCTTATGTGGTAGATAGGTTACCTAGTGCTTACCACTCCCACTGATAAACTAGAAGGCTTCCCTCCAACACAGAAAGCTTGGGGGGGGCTCAGAAGCTTACATACAGTCCTGGATACAGCAAATCTGAATCTGGGCTACACTAGTTACAGGAAAGGAATTTTTTTTTGAAAGTGTGCAGGAATGCATCCATCTGGGCAGTGTGGCCAGGGGAAGGGAAATCTGGTCAATTCAACTTCACTTTCATCTGACTTTGGTGGGTTACCTTCATTTTTGTAGGATTTCAAAGTCTGTGGGGTAGGGAGAATTCTGGTGGCCAGAGGAAGGGGTGTCCTTTCATGGAACAAGAAGAACAGCAGGGAATGCAGTTTTGCATTAAGGTGGAGGCAGTGCAGTGGATGCTCAAGCAATTTCCTGATGTGGTAGTTGCAGAGGAAATGAATTATTGGATTTTCTCTGAGATTTTCTATCGAGTCGAGGGTTGGGGGAATCGATCAGTCTGTTAGAATTTGCATTCAGTGCAGGGGAAGGAAGATATTGTACAAGGACTATTAGAGACGTAACAGTGGACTGGTAGGCTATTGGTCCCTTTTGCCCCCATTTTTAGCAGTTTTACGGTCTTGCCATTAGGTTTGGCTCCTAAGAAGTCGGTCTGTGAATTTAGTCTGACCATTTGGCTGATCCCGAGGAGAATTCCATTAACAATTTCATTTCAGTCAGCTGCTCATGCAATTTCCTGATTCAGCAGTTGAAGTTGAATTAATAGATGGGTTTTCCGAGGGATTTTCTATTAAAGCAGGGGTGGGAGGGGAGGGATGAATTTGTAGGAATATGGGTTCCTTGCAGGGGAAGGAAGAGATTTTGGAAGGCTTGGTGATGAAGGAATGGCAAATGGGTAGGTTATTAGGTCCAGGGTATATTCCTCCCTTTAACAGCATTAAGGTTTCCTCCTTTGGGGTTGGTTCCTAAGAAGTTGGCAGGGAATCACATTTTTGATTTTGGTCTTATTCCGAGGAGAATTCTGTGAATGATTTTATTTAAGGAGCTGACGCAAAAGTCAGTTATGCGTCTTTGGATGATGCAATGCAGGTCATTCGGGAGATTACAGACCCATGGTTGGTGAAGGTGGATATTGAATCCACTTTTTGTTTATTATTAGTTTGAGTGAGAGGAAGAGAGGCCATTGCTGGGCAGGGGGTTGGGTTTCAGTTTTACTTTGATAAGGCTATGCCAATGGGATGCTCGGTGGCCTGTGCTACTTTGGGAGGTTTGGCTCTGCTTCCATTGTATTTGGAAGCAGTCTGGGAGTAACCAAATGTGGTATGTTATCTGGATGACTTTCTAAGAGTGGGTAAAGGATTTGACAGAGCACTGGATGGTATACATCTGTTTTTTGGGGATGTGTGAGGAACTGGGTGTTCCATTAGTTAGGCAGCAGGTAGAAGGCTCAAGGAAGACATTGTTTTCTGGGATTGCTAGTGGATGCAGGCCATGGTTTGTTTTGTTTCCTAGATGCAAAGGCAACATGTATCAAAGAAAAGATTTGGTGGGAAATCCAAGGCCAAGGTGTGGATTAAGGGGCAGTTTACCCAGGTTGTTGCTTTTATAGGAGAATGGCCTTTTGTTGAATGGGGAAAAGCAAACATCATTGGATGAGGGTTAATAAGTTGATGTGGGCCAAATAAGCATTGTGATTGTCTTTTTGGAGCAGTATAATGGTATTGATTTTTGTCAGGTGGACTGGGTTGTTTAAGGGGATTTGCCATTATTTACAGATGAGGCAGGAATTATTGGTATGGAGGGCTTATTTTATTTTGGGGGGAATGGTTTGTGGCTCATTGGCCAGCAGGATAGAAGGATGGTTGGAGAAGGGATGGAGGCTGGTTGGAGTTAGTTCCAATTTGGCTGTCATTGAAAGTCTAGCAGGAGAAGTTGTGGAGGAAAAGGGTTAATTTTTATTCTGTCAATATGGCAGTGGTTTGAGCTCTGCTGCTGTCAGATGAGGTGTGTCAGGTTGGCTTGGAATGATCAGATGCTTGGCATGCGAATCCTGGGTAGCTTTTAAAAGGAAGGGTATGGCAAGGCATTGCAAGATTTTATTAAATCTGGGTTGCAGCTGCCTGAAGAGGAAGGAGTTTGATGGGAAGGAGTGTGTTAAAATATTTGGTTCAGGCTTGGGAACAAGGTAAGCCAGTTCAGTCGGTCAAGGTGACTTTAGCTGCAATAAGTATAGTTGCACGGGTGGCAGGGTATGTGACTTTACTATATCTGTGGTTTGTATGTTGAAGTTTTTAGGTAGGGTTGATAGCATAAGGACTGACAGATGATAGCCATTGAGGTATTTATATTATAGGGCATTAGGATGTCGATGACAAGGATCCAGTTTGGTACACAGAGGATGGAGTACACCTGAATGATTTTGGTTTGGATTTTAATGTACACTTAGGTTGGTTTTGGAGGGGTTGCTGAAAGTTTTGGAGTGAATGAGGGGGAACAGCCTGTGTCAGGCTGGTTGGTGGTGAAGAAGGGCAGGCTTGTCCCTCTTCTGTTCCCTCTCTGGTGGTGTATGTTTAATTTAATGAGTTGGGGAATGAAGGTGAGCAAATGGGACGCTGCTTGGTAAGTAAAAGTAAGCAAACAGGGGTGCAAATGCTTAATTCAATGAGTTGGGGGATGAAAGTGAGCAATGGGATGCTGCTTGGTAAGAAAAAGTAAGTGAGCAGAGGTGAGGACACTGCTTGATGAATAAAGTAAGTAAGCAGAGGTGAGGACACTGCTTGATGAATAAAGTAAGTGAGCAGAGGTGAGGACACTGCTTGATGAATAAAGTAAGTGAGCAGAGGTGAGGACACTGCTTGATGAATAAAGTAAGTGAGCTGAGGTGAGGACACTGCTTGATGAATAAAGTAAGTGAGCAGAGGTGAAGACACTGCTTGATGAATAAAGTAAGTGAGCAGAGGTGAGGACACTGCTTGATGAATAAAGTAAGTGAACTGAGATGAGGAAGCTGTTTATTAGGCTAGAGTGAGTGGAATTACACTGTCCTAGTAAATAGTTATATGGATACCATGCTGTGATAAATACATTAACATGTTCAATAAAGGTATGTTTATGGAAGTTTAATAAAGGTCGTCAAATGTCATTTGGTGTGATGTGTTATTGAAGTGGACCGAGACAAATGTGGTTTGAGAACAAACCAATTTGTCCATGGACATCTTCAGGTGAGGGTCAGGTAGGAATAGTAATGGGAGTTAAGAGTTAATAGTGGAAGAAAGTTAGTGTGGGGGGGGGATTAAAGGGTTAAATTGGGAAGGTAGGATGGTTGGGAGGAAATGAGGTAAGTGAAAGGAGGGGTTTAACTGGTTTTGTTTGACTAGGTAAGGGATCAGATTTTGATGTGAACTTGCTACGCGCTCTCCCTCTCTCTTTTAGGAACATTGAGGATTGCATGGTTATTTCATAGGTTTGGTGTTTAGGTGGAGAAGAGGGGTAGGCTTGTCCCTTTTCTGTTCCCCCTCTGGTGTTGGATGTTTAATTCAATGAGTTGGGGAATAAAAGTGAGCGATGGGATGCTGCTTGGTAAGAAAAAGTAAGTGAGCTGAGGTGACAACGCTGCTTATTGGGCAAGGGTGAGCAGGGTTACGCTGTCCTAGTAAATGGTTTATATGGATGTCATGCTGTGACCAATACATTAAAATGTTGTTCAATAAAGTTATGTTTATGTAACTTTAATAAAGGTCATCAAATATCATTTAGTGTGGAGTGTTATTGAAGGGGACCAGTTCAATGAGTATTTCTGCATTGTTGAACTGAAGACCCTTCTGGGGATATTGAGAAGGCTGTGATTTGTTTTGGTATATAATTGTGACAACTCCAGCTTTTTATACATTTTCATTCAGCTTTGTGGACATTAATGCCTGGAGAAAGAATGTCTTTATTTCTTGAATTTCAGGTTTTAATGTTTCACTAAGTACTAGGATGTTTAGGAAACAGTGATCTGACCAAGTGTACAAATATGGGATCTTATTGCATATGATTCTAAGATTGATGTGAAAGAATTTTACCTCATTTCACATATTTTGATAGAGTTGGTCACAGAGCTAAACTTACACTTTCACACTGTTTGATAAATTAATATCCTGAGGGTAAGCTTTGAGGCAAATAATTAATATATGTTTACTGGAATCGTTCATCCTTCTGTAGTCAGGTTTGTAGAATTAAAAGAAAATGTACTGAATTTAAAATAAAACAAAAAAGAACTCTGAAATTTGTCAGTGGCGTCAAGTTTATGTTCTTTCCCTGCAATAAAAGTAGTCTGGAACTATAGTATGAGTAATACGCTGTAGTAGAAAGTATAATCATTTATTTTCTATTTTTTATGTTCAAAGCTATCCCGGAATGTGAAACTATGGCATGCCCACAGAATTCCAGATGCACCTTACTGAGTACAGGAAGGCTGGCATGCATGTGCTTACCATATTACACTGGAGATGGGAAGAAATGTGAATGTGAGTATTGGATAACAGTAGCACCTATCAGTGCAAATTTCTGAGCTTCATATAATGGCACACTTTTAAATTGTAAACAAGGACAATTGGTGAGAAATGTCTGTAACTCCAATAGCATAAAATATTAGATGTTATGGCTTCTTTTTTGTTACTTTTATATAAATTCAGGAATTTAAATGAGTTATTAAAATGCAGAGTTTGATAAGAATTATGAACTGCATCTGCCAGTGACAAACTCCTGTCTTCTCTTAATACATGACTATTATGAATTATACATATGTCTCATAGCAGTGCCTGCATTTCTATTCATACATGACAATTATGAATTATACATATGTCTCATAGCAGTGCCTGCATTTCTGTTCATACATGACTATTATAAATTATACATATGTCTCATAACAGTGCCTGCATTTCTGTTCATACATGACTATTATGAATTATACATATGCCTCATAACAGTGCCTGCATTTCTGTTCATACATGACTATTATGAATTATACATATGTCTCATAACAGTGCCTGCATTTCTATTCATACATGACTATTATAAATTATACATATGTCTCATAACAGTGCCTGCATTTCTGTTCATACATGACTATTATAAATTATACATATGTGTCATAACAGTGCCTACATTTCTGTTCATACATGACTATAATAAATTATACGTGCCTCATAACAGTGCTTGCATTTCTGTTCATACATGACTATTATGAATTATACATATGTCTCATAACAGTGCCTGCATTTCTGTTCATACATAACTATTATGAATTATACATATGTCTCATAACAGTGCCTGCATTTCTGTTCATACATGACTATTATGAATTATACATATGTCTCATAACAGTGCCTGCATTTCTGTTCATACATGACTATTATGAATTATACATATGTCTCATAACAGTGCCTGCATTTCTGTTCATACATGACTATAACGAATTATACATATGTCTCATAACAGTGCCTGCATTTCTGTTCAAACATGACTATTATAAATTATACATGTCTTATAACAGTGCCTGCATTTCTGTTCATACATGACTATTATAAATTATACATATGTCTCATAACAGTGCCTGCATTTCTGTTCATACATGACTATTATGAATTATACATATGTCTCATAACAGTGCCTGCATTTCTGTTCATATATGTCTATTATGAATTATATATATGTCTCATAACAGTGCCTGCATTTATGTTCATACATGACTATTATAAATTATATATCTTGTAACACTGCCTGCATTTCTGTTCATACATGACTATTATGAATTATACGTCTCATAACAGTGCCTACATTTGTGTTCATATATGACTGTTATAAATTATACATATGTCTCATAACAGTACCTGCATTTGTGTTCATACATAACTATTATAAATTATAAATATGTCTCATAATAGTGCCTGCATTTGTGTTCATACATGACTAATATAAATTATACATATGTCTCATAACAGTGCCTGCATTTCTGTTCATACATGACTATTATAAATTATACATATGTCTCATAACAGTGCCTGCATTTCTGTTCATACATGACTATTATGAATTATACATATTTCTCATAACAGTGCCTGCATTTCTGTTCTTACATGACTATTATAAATTATAGATATGTCTCATAACAGTACCTGCATTTCTGTTCATTTGTTTAACTTGGTAGTATTTATTATAGACATCTAAAGTAGTGTCACATCTGTTGTACCTACATCTTCATGATTGCCCTGCATAAGAGATGTAGGAACGCATAGCTCATACCTGATGTTTTTAAATACATCAAGTGCAGGCTACAATGGAACATCTACAGACCGGCAAATAATGTTTCCAGGATGCATACATATTAATCTCTGGTAGTGATATATCTGTTTCTGTGTGTATCGTAAGTCCATACCGCTCAATCTCTTAGCGCAAGAAATCTAGACAAAGCCATGAATAAAAGTGGGACAGAGGCCGAAAAATAGGGGCAATTTTTAAATATTGGTCCTACAAAGTTAGAAAGTTGATAGAATAACAGGTTTTGCATTAGCATCCATTTTCTGAAGGGTATGATGTCCGAAGCTGAAATATTTGACATTATTTTATAACTTCAGTCTTCAATGATTTGACACTAATTTGCCAGAAAACCACAATTTTATGAAAGATGGACCAACATTTTGAGGCAAAAATCTGGACATTCTACAAAAATCTGTACATTTGATGCGTATGAGTCATAACCTTCACCCCAATAGTGATGTTTGTTTATTGCCTTTTCCTGACTTGGTAGGTATGTCTAACTAGGCTCATATTCTGTTTTGAGAGGAGACACATGGTCTTATTTTTATAGTGTTCTAACATTTTCCTGTCCATCATATAGCAACATGGTCACTGCTTGAAAGAGGATTCCTTACCTCAAGGTATTTAACCTTTATCTTTGATTATGCTATCTAGAACTCTCTGTTTGCTCATGTCTTCCTAGGCTAGCAGTGTGAATCTCTCCTGGTCTATTGTGTTGATTAAATGACTTAGCGTCCCAGACTTGGATTCTGGATTTTTTAAGACCCTTTCATGCACACTGATATAGTCCATAAGCATGTCCTTCTTTTTCCAGACTGTATTTAATTATTTATTTATCTGTTCTTATTATTTCATTATCTCAGCTTTCTGCTCTGGTGGTCAGTATATTTTATCAAGACAAGACCTTTCTGCTCCCTTCTTTTTTGACTGCCTGGAAAGTAATTTTTTCTTGTCACTGAAGTCTGTCTTATGCCTTCTGTTCTTTTCTGTCCTCATACAGCTCAGAGTTTATACCTTGCTTCACCTAGGGTGCATCACTTGTGTATATATCTTTCTACTTTTGTCCTGTGTGAAAAAGTAATAGCCTCCAATCTCCCTTTCTCGTGTCTCTTGTATAACATACCCAGCTGTCAGTTAGACTCAGTATACTGACCTGTCTATCGGTATTACAGTTTGCAGCTATAGCTCTCAACCTGTTAGCACAAAAAAATCTGGAAAAAGCCAAAACTAGTGGGGAGACAAAGCCCCAAAAATAGGGACATATATGAAATATTGCGCTTATAAACTTAGAAAGTTGTTAGAATAAAAGATATCATGTTACCAATACATTTTTTGAAGGATAAAAAGTCTGAAACACAAATGCCTATCATTATTTAGTGAATTCAGTCCTCACTAATTTGTGGAAAAAAATCCAGAAAATCACAAATTTTATGAGGAACAGAACAAAAATATGAGGCAAGCAATCTGGACATTCTGTGAAAATCCGGACACTTTAAAGGTATGCTTGCAGCTGCCCTATTCTCTGTCTCGGACTTCTGGCACTGTTTATTCTGATCCTCTGGATGTCTTCTCATTGTCTTCAGTCTTATTATCTGCCTTTCTTCTTAAGATCTTACTCTTTATGTTACTGGCTGTTTTTATTTTTGTTTTTTTCTGCTGATATCAGTTCATACCCAGTTGATAAGGAGTAAAGTTATACCTCCATTTTATGGGAAAAGGAGACTTCTAGATCTTACATTGAAAAGTACTGGTTATTACCTTGTTTTGTTAAGTCCACTTCAAGCAATTCACTAATTAGTCCAAACTGCCAAACTTTCCCTGAGGTTGTATGACACTGAAGGTTCTTATATTAACTAAGGATATGCAGACATGAAAGCCCTTTGCACACCCAGGCCACCAATTTTCATTTTTATTTAGTTGTTTATTTTGCCCTTGGGTTTTGATAAAATGGTCTATCACTGGAAGACTCCTTAATAAATGCTTATATAACCATATTAGTGAGGGAGTATGGAGTCCTCAGTCAAAGGCCATAGTGAGACTTTTACTTTGCATACCATGGTGTGCTTCTTTTAAAAAAATAATTAATTCACTTTTATGCAAAGATGTATATTTATTCTAAGTATGTATGTATATATATGTATGTGTTTATTTATTTGTTGCTCCAGCCTGTCATGTCAGATTTAATTTCAATATTTTCAACATCGGAAGAAGTATGCAATACCTGGGGTTGGGATGAAGGGAATGCATTTGGGAGTTAGAGTACCTTCTAGAAATAGGAGTAAAACTCCAAAAATGAAGGCTTTGAGCTGCCCCAAGTATGAGGGCATGGTAGATATTCAGGAGATAATAACAAATATTACTATGCTGTATTGCAGGTTATTTTAAAGGGATGTTTCTTCTATTTAAGGTAATGAAGAATGTGACAATTGGGCAACTGGTAGTACCTATACATGGAGGCCAGTTCTGGAACTTTAGGAATCCCCTTATTATGTGTGTGTAGATACTAGGAGAGGAAATACAGTGAGAAAAATGGAAGCTGTTTTCTGCATGAAGTCACAATATCAGTCTGTCAACAGGATATTATCAAAAGCCATTAGGAGAAAAATGCCAAAACAACTTTTGGTGAACCTCAAAGGAATATTATTTAGAGGGGAACAAGTAAATACCTACTCTGAGTTAGGAAAACTCCACTGTTAATAAAAGTAGTTTAAGCAGCTTTTCTTCAATCATCTCCATTCTGTAGAGTTGCTGCTGATAAAGTGACAGGTTGTGTTGGAATTCTTCCACGTTTCATACAGAGGATGAATGAGTCTGTTGGATTGGATACTCACAACTCACTTTTGTGTTATGAATGTGGATGTTAGAGAAAAAAATACAGTAAACTATTGGGAAGTCTGTTTGTTTTTTTTTTATACTCGAAACTGTTCTTATAATTATCAAAACATCAGTTTTAGTTTAAGAATTGGATATTGAGATACTATGAACTTATTAACATCCGAAGAGGGAGAGCTACTCAACAGGGGTTTGCTCTATCGCATGCTACTAATAATGAAACAGTTTGAAATGGGTCTATATTAGAACATTGAAGTTTCAGAACTTCAAATGTTCTAATATTGACACCTACTAACTGAAAACTGATAAAACCGAAAATTGAAAACAGCAAATTTTTTACTAGGGAACAAATTCGCTGATCCAAAACACATACACACAACACAAACACACCAAACAAACAGAAATCCACACACATACACCTAAAATTTTACATCTAAACCTACACTAAACTGTACATACACCACTATCTACCCACTTACCTTAACCCAAACCCTAACCCTAAGGTCCGCCACTATCGCACACACACCTCACCCACACCCTAACCCTAACTCACCTATCCCAACCTAACCCTCACATCCACACACTCACACACTTACCTGACCCGCACCCTAATCCTAACTCACCTATCCCACCCTAACCCTCACGTCCACACAATCGGACACTTACCTGAACCCCACCGTAACTTTCCACCGCAGAGCTGAAAATAGCAAAGCAACAGGAACGGACAACCGAATTCTTTCCCTAGGAAAGAATTCGGTTATCTAAATGTTCGCTATTTTCAGCTTTCGGTTAGTAGGTGTCGATATTAGAACATTCGAAGTTCTGAAACTTCAATGTTCTAATATAGACCCATTTGAAATGTGTCTAAACAAAGCAGTAGATGAAGAGGATATACAGATGAAATGCTTCTTTTGAATGTTAACAAAAATACAAAAGAATTGAAAATTGATTTGCAAAATAATGCTTCAATAACCATGGACCTGGATAACTCAGAATAAGTTATTGATTAACACTACTAATTCAACTGTAGTGATATTAGGTTCACCCACAAAAAAATGCCACAAACTAGTATGCACTATTTAAAGACCACAGAGAACATTATTACAAGTGAACACTCAAGTATTTAGATATCTGGATAGATTAAATACTTTCTCAATATCACACAGAAGCAATCATCCATTTAAGTCAACTAAAACTTTCCTACAAACTCTTACATTTCCTACCAACTGACTCAAGGAAAGTGATAGCCCTGAATGCACTAATTCCTTGGTTAGAAAATGTATTGTCAGAAATAAATGTAAACTGTACAGATATTGAACATATCCCACCTGCAAACTTCAAAAAAAAAGACTGCATTTTTTCATTTTATTGTTTAAAATAACAGCATCACTAAGCCAAAACTACAGTTCATTCATTTATCCTATGTTTGAACAACATCTGAAGTAGTAGTAGTCACATGATCTGACAACACAATTATTTGAGTACTTAATGACTAAACTAACTTCAGTGAATTCAAGGTCGGCTTACAGATTAGTCATAAGAAACTCTCGAAACACACATGGAACGTCAAAGCAGGGAGCAGCTGTTTCTGCTAATAGACTACTACTGGCTCAGTTTAGGAATTATACAAGGAACCATGAGCCAATGCACAGATTAATACTATTTGCCAAGGGGCAGTATGGCTCTTCTTCACTGTCTGTAGTGACCTTAGAGTTAAAACAAATGAGTCAGAAGTGTGGTGTTGCAACCAAAGCTCATAATACACTCCTAACTATGAAAACGTATGGGATGAATTTATGATAAGGAAATATTGGTACAGATGATTTGTGTTGGTCATTATGATTTTTTTTCCTTTTCCCCTGTTAAATTTCCAGGACTACTTAACTTGGCATCCACAATCCCACTTGCTTCTTCTGACCTATTGATCTGCAAATGCTAATATCTTTTTTCTGTGTATTTTGCCTTACATCTGACAGTCATCTACCCTTGTGCCTCTCTGTTGCTTGTGCACTCCGCGTTAGCTATGTATGGGCTATATGCACCCCACATCACTTCATAGTGGCCCTTGGTCTCCAAGTCTCCAATGAAGATTTGCCTATTAGTCCTTCAGTCTTAGGTAACCTATGCTGAAATAAATGAATAATCATCCAAAAGCCACAGATGATTGTTCATACTTTCTTTTCTGACCTTTGTGCTGGCAATGCATACCACAATGGCACTCTCAGACACATGCATACTTCTGTTTGTTGTTGAATGCAACCACAGGAAGCGCACTGTAAGTGATATGGCTATCCCAGCCTAACTGCTGATTGTTGAATCTATGCCCTCTGCTTGGAGCCAGTCATGCAGTGGGTCATTCTGCTTCCCTCCCACAAGAATGGGCTAAGCAGCACAGAGCAGTCCCCCCACTGTCCCTCATCAGCTCCTCGAGTGCACCGGTTATTAATCAGTGCCATGTTACTGGATCATAGTCAGGGATTTATCCTTCTGCACCATGGAGCTGATTCATATTCCAGTGTCATGACCATTTATTGGATGGGTCCTAATTTTGCAGGAAGAAATAATATTAAACCATGTAAATAGAGTAATTCAGAGCCAGGGAAATTGGATGAGAAAATATGTACAGTAGGATATAGCAGTTCACTATGCTCCAGGCCTTGAGGCATTATCCCTGTTATGCCCAACCTGTCCCTAAAAAGGGGTACAATGAGTATGCGAACATGCATGTAGTTCTGCACTTGTATATGTGCCGCAGTGAATGGCATGCTCACCATCGCCATTAGTGTTAATGACTTTCTAAATCACTGTTTTTAAACATCCCTCTCTAAGGTATTGAGAAATGTCATTTTCTTCTTGGTCCACTATTACCCACATAATCCATTCACCTTTCTGGAGTTGATGTTCTGTCTTTGCACCAAAGGCTTGGACTCATGAATATTTCTTTTTTTCTTTCTTTCTCTATTTCTTTCTTTTTTTCTTTCTCCTTCCTTCAGCATCCTAAACACGGAAGATGACAGAAGGGAAAATAAAGTTTGACTGTCATTCTGCAAATGTGCTAAGGGGAGCAAAACCTTCAGCACTGAAAAGTGTATCAACACTGCAAATCCGACAAAACTAGATGAAAAGATACCTTAGCTGAATAGACAACAGCCCACAAAAGAGAAAAGAGAGTAATTATAAAGTGATACAGTGGTCATGGAGTTACCCACTTTGCTAGAAGGGCTTGAAATCAAAACATCCATGGTGAGTCTGACAAAGAGATAGGAAAGATAACAAAGAAGTTAACAAAATGAGTCTTTGAGCCACATTATGAAGGTCATAACTACTGCATGTTATACATTCTCAGTAGGCCATAACATAAAATGTGCATATCTAGGTTTGTCAGTTAACAAGATTGTGCTACAGCATTATTTTTTATTACATAGCATGTAATTCATATTTTGAACAAAATGCCTTTCTTTTCACAGTAATAAACATATGTGTAAACAAGGTCTGTGACCCTAATGCTCAGTGCACTATGCTTGGACCAAACAAATACATCTGTTCCTGCAACAAAGGATTCACAGGTGATGGAAAAGTGTGCCTGCCAATAGATCCCTGTCAGGAAAACTTTGGGAACTGTCCACCAAATTCAACTGTCTGCAAATACGATGCTCCTGGCAAAGTAAGTACAGCTGTACCAAGTTAATTAATTGCTTATTTAGCAGTTCGTCTGAAAAAGGAAGCTATATATTTTAGTTTACTGTAACTGATTTTGCTGTTCTTGTGTTGTTCTTTGGTTCACTCTTCTCTGTAAAGTCCTTACTATATTGTCAGGACCAGTAAACAAGTCACCACATTATCAAAATATCAAAAGAAACATTAGAGTTTAAGTGCTTATACTGTGCAATCTCACATCACTGCAGACTGCACTTTGTTTCTTAAGGTAATCCAGTTGTACTGCATGAATTTGCCAAGCTTCTCCTGCATGAGTCCAAACGTTAATGCCTTTGTGACTGTGAAATTCATCATTTTAGTTATTTCTGATTATTTATATCTCTTTACTGGGGTAGAGCACTGAATTTCTGGATCATTTTCAGTCTCAGCCGAGGATGCAAAGAAAATACATGCATACAAACAATAACAATGACAGAGAACATTGCACCATTGAGAGATATTAGAATAAGCCTTTAAAAGTCAGATATTGACAGTGTTTCTAAATACAGCAGAAGTAACTTAAGAAAAATGTTTATTAAACGTCATTGACTATAGTAATAGAAGTAAGAAAATAAGGTAAGAGTGGGGGAGACAGAGACTTACAACAGTTATCTCCCCAGTCTGAAGCATTCCATATTATATAAAGCATGCAAAAACATGAACAATTAAATGCATTCATTTTTTTCCTGAAAAAAAAATTCTTCCCTATGCTTTTGAGTCCTGTTGACATCTCTTGTGTGGATTTATGGTGAAGTGACAATATTACAGTAACGTGCATACAATTTTGAAAAGAGAACTATCCCCCCATTCCTAATTTCTTTGAGACAATGTATCCTGTATATTATTTTAAAAGTATTTTCTTCAGTATACATACACTGCTCTGGAGACAACTGATTGACAAAGCAAGACTGGCCTTCAAGCTGTTTGATGTTGACATCAAAGTAGGACTGTAACAGCACAGTGCTGAAAAGGAAACGCTGCATAATCAGTCATATGCTTTCTTCCCAGTGCAGACTTTTCCAGCTTCTGAGGATCACAGATATATGACAGCAGATCTTGTGCAGTTCTATCATGGGGAAGGTGGGCTTACCAGATGTCTTTTCTTGCTCGTTTTTGCATAGATATATCTGTCATTGTGATACTTGTTACACCAGTGCCTTTTTCTTTATATAGCAAGAATAGTATCTGTAGTTCAGTAAGTTGCATTTTCACCAGAGATTATGTAAGATAAGAATATCAAGGGTTCTAGCCCAACAGCTGACAACAGTTCAGAAGGAACTGAATTACAGCTTTTCAGAATCAGTCCTTCACATGAGATTCTACTAAACAGTGTACACTGAACTAACTAATGTAACAAAATAATAAAACGCTGGTAAAAAAACAAACCAAGCATCTTATGTACGCATGCTTAAATAATATCACATGCTTAATTACCAATTAATGTTTTAACCCCTTTCTTTATAAATAAGCTGCAAAGTTTTCATAATTGTTCAGTCCTGGAGGGTAACAAGCATTTAATTTGACCTGCCAGGAATATTCCAACCACCCTAATTCATTCTCTGCATTAAACATTCTCTCAGCATTTTTAATATCATCCAGTACTAAAAACTTAAAGGCAACCTTACATTTACCATTTTAAGGTGCTTACCCAAGGCATTCTTTTCAGTTCCCTATTAAATCAGTGAATGCTTAAAATAGTGAACGCTGTTTAATTGAACCTTTTTAATCGAAATGGCGAAATTCTGAACACACGGAACAGCGATTTTTTTTTCCCCCAAGGAAAAAAAATCACTGGGCCATTTTCAGGACTTTGCCATTTCATCCACTGTGGTGCAATCTCGGTGTTGATATATTTAAGTAGGGGGATGTAGAGGTGAAGTCCCCAACTTTATTTTGTTTGTTTTGTTTTTTTATGGAGCAGCGATTTTTTTGCCTGTGAAAAAAATCGCTGTTCCGTGTGTTCAGCATTTTGCCATTTCAATATTTTAGAGTCGATTATACAACATTTGCTATTTTAAGTGTTTGCTATTATAATATAGACCCTTCTTTTCATCTTCTGCCTGTACTGCATGTTTGGGTTCATATATTGTATGTGTGATGCAACTTTCAGTCTGATGAAGTCTCAGTGTGTTTAAGTGAAGAAAGCAGTGACTGAAGTTGTTATTCTTATAATAAAGTTTTTGGTTTGTTTTTTACCGGCTTTTTATTTTGTTACTTCACATGAGATTGTAAACCAAAGTCCCATCTGGTAGTACTAGTGGGTGTTAAAAATCCAGTAGCATTTGTTAGCAAAGTAAAAATGTTAAAACATTAGTTTTACTTACTCTGAAGACAGCAGAACAAAAAATAGCCAAAGTGAATAGCTGGAAACTAGGCATGAATCTTGCTAGAACTTAACAGCATTACGAGGGTTTATAGATTATATTTTAACCTTACTGCCCTGCTTTTGTCAGTCCCCTTGAAGTATTTTCATAGTTATCTTATGTCTTCTTTCCTGGAGTATTCAAATGTACTATGTATGTGCTATGTATGTTTCTGCTCCTTTTAGCAGAAATTTGAATTTTTAATCACTTCTTATTTAGAAAAAAAGAATACCTGCAAAACATCAGCCATAATGCTAGTATAATGTTTTCCATAGCAAATAATTCCTTAATTAAACTCAGTTTTCTTTATTAAAAATCCTTAAACCCAGACAGGCAATCATATATTATATTAGCTATTTGTCTTTATAACAGGTATTTCATAATAACGCAAACAGTAGTCGGTGTCCCTGCTGAATGGTGCTGCACCAAAAAACACCAAATCTGTAAAATATCGTAGTGAAGTACCAAACACAGAGGAGCATGCAGTATTCCAAATAAATCACAAGTGGCTGATTGAAGAACTCTGGCAACTCAAAAAAGTTCAAAACTTTCATAATAGTTACCAGAATGCTTTTTGATACCTGTGTATCATAAAAAATGTATCTGTTTTTCCTTTGCTACACTGTACTCCCAGAAGTTGTCTACAAAGAAGAAACGTCTCATTTGACATGTTTGTGAATCCCTCTTGCTCCAAATGTACATGAGATACTCTGCTACATCAGGACCTACATATTATGAATATCCAATCTCATCAAGTTTTATTCCCCTTTGTCTTTTAAGAGTGCAATTCTTCCAATGTCATATTTATTTGCTTATTTTATTAAACATTTGTTTACCAGGATAATCTGACTGGACAACTGGTGTCCATTTTCAGCAGAGTCCTGGGGAGAAAAGCTCCATATAGTGCAGAGAATTAAGTAATGGCAACATTTTGGTTACAAAGTGAGAAATGATAGTAACAAATTAGAAAACATGCTATACATAGTAGATACAATATATACAATATTTTTTATTTTATTTATTTTACATTTGTTGACCGGGCTAGTCCAGCTGGATATATGTCCATTTTCAGTGGAGGCCCGGGGAGAAAAGCTCCACAAATTACAACAACATAAAAGGTCAAGACAAAGACAATAACAGTATAATTTGGTTCATAAGTTTTAACAATTATAGTACAAGCCTAAGATTATATATTTTATATTTCAGTAGGAAAAAGGAAAAATTTATCTAAGAATAGATGAATAAGACTAATACATTTGTATTAGAAATGGTGTAGTACAAATCTTTATAACATATTACAAAATTAGATACACCTAGTAATTTATGATAAGAGATACTGAGGTCTCACAAAAACCTAAGAAAGAAAAACACTAGAGATCAATAGAGTATAGAAGAACAGCAAACAAGGATGGATTTCTAGTGTTTTTTAACACATAGTTTGTGATACTATATGAAGGTGTTTAATCATTCCACTTAATATACTTATTTACATGAGAAAAAATCCTAAGGAAGGTTAAGCTCACTAAAAATTAGTGAGACAACAAAAGATCATGATAGGCTAGGAATTGTGGTTGTCTAGTTAATAGTTAGGTACTTAGTCTGGGTTAACACAGGGGCATAGCCAGTGTGATTTGAGGTAGGGTTTAAGCTTGCTTTTAAATAAGCTGACAGAGGATATTGAGGTTAGCTGGCTTGGGAGGATGTTCCAGGCTTTACTTACTGTATTGGAGAACAAGGTGTCACCAGCTAAGTTGTTGGATTTTGATATTTGTACAAGTAGGTTATTAGCTGAGCGTAAGGTCTTGAGGTTATTATAGGGGATGACTAGGGATGTAAGTATGGGTGTATTTTGAGGTAAATACAGGATCTTATGGGCTACTATTAATTGATTGAAAAGTATTAAATTTGGCAGCTCTAACCATCCTAACTGATTCAGATTGATACAGTGATGAGTTCTATAGGAGGACCCAGCTGCAAATCTGGCAATATTGTTGTAGGAGGATGTAAGTTTACTCAGATTACTTCTACATATTTTGGTATAGATAGGGGAGGCATAGAGCAAGGTAGAGATGAGGTGGGTACGAGCAATAGTAACCCTGGCTGGAGGTGTAAGAAAGGGTTTTATTCTATAGAGGGAACCTAGTTTCTTGTTTACTATTTTTATGGTGTTATTAATGTGAGGTTCAAAGGACAAGTTGTTATCTATTAGTAGCGCGAGTAGTTTGGTGGTTGGTTCCGGAGATATTATAGTTCCATCATTTGAAGTAATAGTAAAGTTAAGTGGGGAGGTTCTGCGGGTGGGGGTAAATAGTAGCATTTTTGCTTTTTGGGGTTAAGGATAAGACGCCTTTGTAGGAGCCAGTTTTCAACTGTACTAAAGGTCATTTGGGTTAGTGACTGAAGTTCTGATTGAGAAGCAGCAGCATATGAGTGTGGAGTCGTCAGCGTATTGGATACAGTCAGCTTGAGGAATTACAGAATGAAGGTCATTTGTAAAGATGGAGAAGAGTAATGGGCCTAATATAGATCCTTGTGGGACCCCTAGAGTGACTGGGACGTGGGAAGATAAAGTATTTTCCCATAGTACAGCCTGTTGCCTGTTATGTAGGTATGATTGGAACCACTGTATAGTATGGTTGTCCAATGACAGGTTTTTGAGTGTGTCTATAAGGAGGTGGTGATTCACCATGTCAAATGCTTTGGACAGATCAATAAAAACAGCTGAGGATAGAGTATCAATATTATGATTGCTGTTAATATGGTTAGCGAAGGATAAGAGAGCAGAGGTGGTGCTATGAAATGGTCTAAAGCCATGTTGACAGGGTGCTAATAAATTGTGATCGAGTAGGTAGGTTAACAGTTGTATGTGTATACATTTCTCCATTATTTTTGCCAAAGGAGATAGAATAGCTATGGGCCTATAATTGGACAACTCTTTGGAGTTACCGCCCTTATGCAGGGGAATTATGTGAGAGACTTTCCAGATTAGGGGAATAGTTCCTTCAGAAATAGTTCTGTTAATGAGGATGGATATGGATTAGGCTATGACTTTAGCAGCTTTTTGCAGGTATTCTGCAGGTAATTTATCAGCAGAGAGAGTAGTGGGTTTAAGTTTCTGTATGAGGTTACAGATAAGTGAAGTGGGCACTGGCTGAAAATGAAATTGATGAGAATTATTGGTAAAGGTTGTGGCAGAGCCTGGGATGCTAGGGGATAGCTGGTTGGCTAGGGATTGTATGGTTTCAGTGAAAAAAGTATTAAATGAGTCTGCTATTTGGATGGGATTGTTGTGATTAGAGCCAGAGGGAGAGGGAGTACTTGAGCATCCAGGGTGTAGGAGGTTATTGATACCGCGCCAGAATTTTTGGGGATTATTTTGGTTGGTTTGTTGTAGTTGGTAGTAGTAGTTTCTTTTATCGGCTAATATGGCTTTTTTTGTTTCATTTCTTAGCTGTCTGAATTGCAGGTGGTCTGAGGAGCTTTTTGTTGAGCGCCATTTCGCCCATTGTTTATTTCTTTGGAGGATTTTTTGTTTGGTCATTTTGGTGAGCCATGGTGCCGGTTTGGTTCTAATTCTAACTTTGCGTAATGGGGCATGGCTGTCTAAAATGGTTAGAAATTTAGAGTTAAAGTATTTCACAGCATTATCTATTGGGAGGTATTTCAGGGGTGACCAGTCACAGGTGACTTGTTCAGCTTGAAAGTGAGCAGGGTTAAAATTTTTGGTAGTGCGAATAGTTCTACAGATGGCAGAGTTTAGGATGACAGTTTTGTTCTGATTAAATAGGTAAGCAAGTGATCACTTATGTCCTCAGGGAGGGTGCCTGTTTTATAGTTTAGTTGGGGGGTATTAGTGAGTATCCAGTCAAGGGTACTAGTTTTGTTGTTAGTTTTATTGGTGCGGGTTGGGGATGTTATAGTTTGGGTAAAACCATATAAGTTGATATGAGTAGAAGGCTGCTCAGATATACAGGAGTTCCAGTTAATGTTAAAATCTCCAAGTATAATGGTTTCTTGGGGGTAGTTACTTGAGAGCCAGCTGAGGATAGCCTCATATAAACAATGAGCATTATTATAACGCAATATTCCAATGCATTTCCCAACTTATAGCAATATATACAACATGTACAGACAGCATTGGCAGAGAACAATGATAGTGAACACCAGAAGTATAAGGGAGTAAGGTCTTACTGCAAGGTGAGGCTTCAGGGGGGTGGATTGCATTTTCAAAAATGGTTACTGTAAAGGTATGATTTAAGGAGGTTTTTGAAAGTGGAAGTACAGTTTTGTTTTCTGAGGTCAGAGGGCTGGGTGTTCCATGTTTTAGTGACTTCATTAGGGAAAAGAGATTCACCAGAGCTATTTTTACATGGAATTGATTTGATCAGAGCATTGGTGGAATAACATAAGTTGTGTTTTCTTGGGGTTTAATATCAATTGTGACTTACTTTTGAAGTTCAAGAAAGGTTTGCCTAATTGTGACTGTCTTGTATTGTCGCCAGATTTTCCAAGCTTTGTCCCTGCCTTTGAGTAAGGCCCTTGTGCTTTTTTGTAGCCAGGGGGCAGGGTTACTACATATCCTAATTGTTTTAATTGGGGCTAGGTGGTAAATGATGTTTAGAAATGTAGAGCTGAAGTATTCGACTGCCTTGTCAAGTTGGAGGCTTTTGATTGGGGACCAGTTACAGGATTTTAGGGCTTCTAAGAAGTGATCTGTGGAGAAGTTTTTGTGGGAGCCGATTTGTAGTGTGGAGGGAGAGTTATTAGGTTTTAGTTTGTGTCTAAGGATAAACGTAGGGTTGTGGTCACTGAAAGAGTCGGGCAATGTACAGTGCTGATGGCCTGTATTGGGTTGGTTTGTGAGGATCCAGTCTAATATGGATTTTCTTTTGTTGTTCATGTCTCTTACTTCAGTAAAATGTGTGCTTCTTGTCAAAATGGAATTTTCTGACTTTTATTTCTGAAGACATATTTACATGATGCTTTTTGAGACAATTGGCCATAGCATCAAATAAAAAGAGGAAAATTTCACAATCATAAAAACAAACATTTCCTGTAATTCCTTGGTCTCTATTTTTTATTGAACTGTGCTTTATTTCATAAAAACCTTTTGGAATACCATATCTGATGAAATAAGATTCAGGAAATAATATTTCAAACAACATACCCACTGATTATTTATTTATCTATCTATTTTTAGATCCATACCAAAGGGCAAAAAGGTCACACTGATAAACTATTGAGTTAAAACTTAAAGATAGACCTAGCTAAGCAAAAGTGTTTACTGTGTAATACCTGTGGTCCATAGGATATATATAAATTACCCCCTTAAGGACATACCAGTGTTACAGCTACATGGTTTCTAAATGCCCATGGCTTTTCACCTTTTAATTTTTAAGTCTTTACTAGTGCATTCAGGCCAATAAAGCCAAATCCCACTAGCCGCCATGTTTGCCCTTTTTCTATGCTTGCCAGTACAACATAAGTGGATTATTTGGCTATACATATTAAAAGTTGAAGTATGTTAAACAGTTGCAAATTCTCAGAATTTTCATTAAAAGAAGAAATGAATATGTTATGTGCATGTCGTATCATCTATTGTAAGTTCTCCATACCCAACTTACAGACACAACATTGTACTGTTAACATAATATAACTTAAATGTCAGGTATATGCCTTGTCTACTTCATTAACTCAAACATTCAGACCTACTACAGTATAGCTAATCTTCAAATCTGATTATAACTTTGGATGTGCTAAACTGATATTGTATTTTTTATTTTTATTTATTTTTATTTTATTTTTATTTATTTTACATTTGTTGACCAGGCTAGTCCAACTGGATATATTTCCATTTTCAGTGGAGGCCCGGGGAGAAAAGCTCCACACATCAGAAAAGTATTTACAAAGCACAGGTACATTCCCAAGTTTTGGCAAATTATAACAGTTCATTACATTACATTTTAGCTAATGAGTAAGAAAAAAAAAACATTCCTAGTTACATAACAGGTATGGATATACATACACAAATATATAAAAAATAAGTAAAAATAGGGCACTATTAAACTAAAAAGTTACACACACCTTATTGTTAGTAAAAAGATTAATGAGTTTGTGCAAGTAAGAAGATCAGTGTCTGAAGACAAGGGAGGTAGTTACTCTGGGTTTGCACAGGGGCATAGCCAGTGTGATTTAAGGTATGGTTCGAGTTTGGTTTTAAATAGGGTAATTGTGGGTAAGGAGGTTAGGTCATTAGGGAGGGTGTTCCAGGTTTTACCCACTGTGTCAGAGAACAGAGAGTCTCCAGCCAGATTGTTGGTTTCATCTATCTGTACCAGTCATTTATTTGATGAGCATAGGGTCTTCAGGTTATTGTAGGGGGTGATAAGGTTAGTGAGTATTGGAGTATTTGTAAGTTGATACAGGATCTTATGGGCAATAGTTAGTTGGTTCAGTAGAATAAAATTTGACAACTCTAACCATCCTAGTTGATTAAGATTGTTACAATGATGGGTTCTATAGGTAGATCCGGTTGCAAATCTAGCAATATTATTATAGGAGATAGACAGCTTGTTCAGGTTACTTTTACATCGTTTAGTATAGATAGGGGATGCATATAGTAGGGGTGAGATTAAGTGGATACGTGCAATAGAGGTCCTGGCTAGTGGAGTCAGAAAAGGTTTGATCCTGTAGAGGGAACCTAGTTTCTTGTTTGCTGTTTTTATAGTGTTGTTAGTATGGGCTCAAAGGTAAGGTTGTTATCGATTAGTACTCCAGGTAGTTTTGTGGTAGAATCGGGAGATATGATAGTACCATTGCTAGACGTAACAGTGAAGTTCAGTGGGGAGGCTGTGCGGGTGGGAGTGAATAGTAGCATTTTTCTTTTGTTTGGGATCAGGATGAGACATCGGTGAAGAAGCCAATTCTCTACTGTGCTAAATGCGTCTTGGGTTAGGGACTGAAGTTGTGATGGTGAAGAGGCTGAGCATATTAATGTGGAATCATCCATGTATTGGATACAAGTAGCTTGAGGTAATACAGAGTGTAGGTCATTTGTAAAAATAGAAAAGAGGAGAGGACCCAATATGGAGCCTTGAGGGACACCAAGGGCAATTGGGAGGTGGGAAGATAGGTGATTCTCCCATAATACAGCCTGTTGCCTGTTATTTAAATAGGATTGGAACCACTGTATAGCAAGTGGATCCAGTGAGAAGTTTCTGAGTATGTTTATGAGTAGCTGGTGATTGACCATGTCAAAGGCTTTTGACAGATCAATAAGAGGGCTGAGGTTAGAGTGTCATTACTACTATTTTTATTAATGCAGTCGGTGAAGGATAAGAGAGCAGAGGTGGTGCTATGAAATGGTCTGAAGCCATGTTGGCAGGTAGCTAGTAGGTTGTTTTCTAGTAGGTGGTTTAATACTTGCTTATGAATGCACTTCTCCCTGATTTTTGCCAGTGGGGATAATATCGTTGGAATTACCACCTTTATGCAGGGAGATGATATGTGAGATTTTCCAGATTGATGGAATGGTTCCTTCAGAAAATGTTCTGTTAATGAGGATGGATATGGAGTAGGCTATAGCTTTGGCAGCTTTTTGCAGGTATTCTGCAGGCAGTAGGTCTGCAGAGAGGGTAGTGTGTTTAAGTTTCTGAATAAGGGTGCAGTCAAGGGATGTAGGAAAAGGTTGGAATTGAAATAGTGGGGGGCTGTTAGGGATATCAGTGGAAGAAGATATAGTGTCAGGGGATAGCTGATTGGCCAGAGATTGAATGATGTCTGTGAAGAAAGTGTTAAAAGAATTGGCAATTTGGTTAGGGCTGTTGAGATAGAGCCTGAGGAGGTGGGTGTAATTGAGCAACCTGGGAGTACAAGTTTATTGACACCAGACCAGAATTTTTGAGGTTTGTTTTGGTGGGTTTGTTGGAGGTGACAGGAGAAGTTTCTTTTATCTGACAATATGGCTTGTTTAGTTTCATTTCTTATTTATCTAAACTTTAGTTGATCTGTTGGGCATTTGGATGTCTGCCAGCTAGCCCAAAGTTTGTTTCTATGGAGGATTTTTTGTTTGGTAGTTTTGGAGAGCCATGGGGCTGGTTTAGACCTACTTCTAGTTATCCATGTTGGGGAATGGTAGTCAAGAATGGTTAAAAATTTAGAGTTAAAGTATTTAACGGTGTCTTCTAAAGGTAGGTGTTTCAGGGGTGACCAGTTGCAGGCTACGAGTTCTTTTTGAAAGCTGTCGGGGTTAAAATTTTTGTTAGACCTTATTTTCTTATAAATGGTTGGGTTTGGGATGTCACTTTTATACCTGATTAAGAAGGTATGTGAGTGATTGCTTATATCTTCAGTGAGGGTACTTACTTTGTAAGATTGGTGATGACTATTTGTGAGAATCCAATCTAGGGTACTGTCATTGTTATTATGTTTATTGGTTCTAGTGGGGGATGTAATGGTTTATGTAAAACCATGTAGGTTGATATGGGTAGAAGGCTGTTCAGATGTACAACACCTCCAGTTTATATTAAATTCACCAATAATTATGGTTTCTTGTGGGTAGGTGGTGAACAGCCAATTTAGGATAGCCTCTAAGGTGCTGATATTGTTGCATGGGGGAAGGTAGATATAGATTATATAACAAGATTTACATTTGTTGAGTTGAATTTTAGAGATAAGAATTACTGCATTGCTAGTTAGAGGAGGTTTAGAGTCTATGGAGGTCACTTGTAATTCAGATTTATATAAAATAGCTACTCCTCCACCTTACTTAGCATTACGATCAAGTCTCAGGATACTGTAACCTGGGGGAATAACAGCAGTATCTTGTATAGTTGGCTTGAACAAATTTCAGTGAGACACAGGATGTCAAATGAATGTATATCCATGAGGGCGTGTAGGTGGGCAGCTTTATTATTTATACTTCAAATATTGAGATGGGCTATCAGGAGAGAGTTGGGGGGTCTGTTAACCAGGTGTGTATTAATAGAAGTTGGGGGTTAGGCTCTGTGGTAGTGGTAGCATTTGGGCCAGGGTTTGGGTGTATGTCACCATCAATTAGGGAGTGGACTTGTACTGCCAGAGTGAGACTTAAACCTTTACATATTAGGTTCTGGGGTTTCCTAGCTCTAGGGCTGTAGTATGTGATGTGGGTGAGTCAATGAAATTTAGCTGATAAATACTTTGGTGGATAGGATGTGTGATTATGGCTATGAGGGATGATAAGTGTTGGTGTGGAAGTTTGCTTCATGGGGTTATAAAAGTTTAGGCAGTTAAGGTGTTCATAGAAAGTAAGTAGGTAAGGTATGGCTAAAAAGGGAAGGAGTGATAGTAGAAGTAATGGTTTCAAGTGTGTAAGGGTAGTGTTGGGTGGCATTATAGAAGTATTGTGTATAGGTTAGTGTACAGAGATGAGTACAGTTAATCTAGTTAGATGATGACTAGTGGGAGGTGCATTGTAGTACTTTAAAAGGTTGGAGGATGTGATTGGTTGTATGGATAGGGGGTGTGGTTAGTGTGCATAAATGTAGATGCACTGGGCACGGGTGGGAATTGGGGGCAGGGTAGGGGAGTGGAGTGAGCCCGCAGGGCGAACGGAGTGGGTAGAGCCAAGGGAAGGTGTTTTACAGGACAGGTTAGGTTGGAAATAATCAGCTATGTAGATAGCAGAGCAGGTAGCCAGAGTGCTCAGAGGGAGAGTATAGCCTGGAAGGACAAGAGGTGGGGAGGCAGATATGGTAGTGGGGGAGAGGGGTAAAAAGTAACAGTAAAGAGTAAAATACACAAGATGGTTGATCAGGAGATACTCAGAAGGCAGGGCAATATAAAGAGGAGTCAGGCTGCCATCCAGTGGCCAAATCTTGTAAGTACAGCAAAGGTCCTAGTGGAGCCCGGGGCTGGGAAGCCTATGAGAAGTGGCTTTATCGTGGCTGAGAGAAGGGCATAGAAGGCTGGATAAGTGGCTACAGAGAAAGGGAAGGGTGGCTGCTGCAGTATCACAATTAGAGCAGGTTCTAGCCACCTAGCAGGGTTGTGGTTCTAGCATCTAAGTTTAACAAAACTCTATAGTATACAGACATACTTTAGTATGTCCCCTTGGAACTGCAGAGGTAATTCTTTTAAGGGGTAGGTGTGTCAAGACCTTTGGAACGTAAACCTGGTTTCTTTCCTACGTCCAGTAGGTTGTAATTCTACCTTCTGTGTAGGGCAGGGAGGCTAGAGAGAATGTGAAGAGGACAGGGAATGAGAAGAGGACAGTCACAGATACCAGTTTCTTAGCATAGACACATATAAAATACTTTACAATTCTGCAATGTTAAACAGGAATGTGTAGCATACAAACAGCTTAGAACATGCTTCACAATTAGGAGCACACTACATTTACTTTGTTTTAGTCTTAAACTCTTTGTGTAAGCTAATTAAACTTTATACTCCATGAATTAAGGAGCTGTAACCACCATATTCTGGGATATTAGCAATAATAAGGGGGTAAGAATGTAATAACTCAGGTAGCAGCTGAACAGTTTTAAACAAATGCATTAACTCAGGTAGCAGCGGAACAGTTATAAAAAAGACTTGTTATTCTCAATCGCCAAGGTGGTTCTTCAGTTAGAAAACATAGTGGATGCTAGGTTAGCAACCAGTAACACTACCTGTCTGTTTAAAATCTTATTTATATGTCCAGCTCAATGATAGCTAGTGCACCATACAACTAATAATTAGGTATATGAGTACTCATTTCATAGGGACCATTCGCTGTTCTGAAACATGGTGGATTCACAATTAGCGGTTAGCCACTTCCTTCTACAAGGAATCAATTTCAGATACACTGAATCTGGTGTTAATAGGCAGTGCTAGTTCAGCAGATGATTGCTATACAGTTTTTGGGCGCTACCGATTTAAAACTGTGGGCGTTGGGTCTAATTGTAACATTGAGCCCTCATGGGTCTGAGCGGATACAGCAGGGGCAATATTAACTGTGTGCAGCCTGTTAAAAGGCAGGGATACCAATTATACAGGCAGTATCTTGGTGCATACTCTTAAGCATTTGTTGCTTTTGCTTCTAAAGACAACGGCAGTGGCTAGCAGCATCTGAAGTCATAGTATGCACATACCGCTGTTGCAAACACAGAAACACACCTAATTTAGTTAAATTAAAACAAAAATAGGGTAGAATCTAACAGTGCATAGCTGTAATTGGGCTAATAACAGTTCCAATGTGCTAGGCTGCTTCATCCAGGATGCTACATTGTTACACAGTGTTGTAGAGGTCTAAGTGTGGTGCCAAAGCCGCACGTGTCTGTGCGAGTACTACAGAGTTGGCGTTTACTGTAAGCAGCCTTTACAAGGCAAGGGATAGCACTTAAACAGGTAATTGCTTGAAATTAGCCCTCAGTCTCCTGGTATAACATCGCTAAACACAAGGACCTAGTTTTACAGCCTTATCGAGATATGGCAGCAGATAACTCCATAGTTGAACACAACAACAAACACCTCTAATTAATTAGCACATGTAGCAGGGAGGAATCCCACTGTACAGCCCTGTGTTGATTATACAAGACCGTAATATTGTGATAGGTTTCAATGTCCTACCTAGGCAGGTAGGTAGGCAGTGCAACAGTTATAAATCACCAGGCAAACGTACATGCAGAAACATCGCAGGCAACCAATGACAATGTACAATAGCTGTAGCAAAAATATGCATTATGCTATGTGAGTGTAACAGGATAAGATATCCAATCCCTTATCATGGTATCACTCTAAAAACGTAATTGCAACCGAACAGCAGACACACATACTGTAGCTATCGCTAGTCATTGTACCTCTAATATTGGCTAGCACACCACATGGACCGGCCCTTAACTCAGACTTTTAACTTTTTTATTGCTTCTCAATTTCGAATGCTCCATGCTAGGATGTGTTCTACTCAATTTTCGCCACTAGATGGTAGTATAGTCTAAGCTACTGAACCTAGGTTCACCTAGAATTCTACATTAAAAGAAGCTTGAGACTTTAAAAAAGCTACATATACTTATCTGCTTACAATACTAAGATAAGTTTGACCAGTGAAAAGTCTACCCCTAAATTGTTTGCTAAGACTATTATTTTATGATTGGAAAAACTATGAATAGCTAACTAACCAGGATAAACCTAAAAGTGACCTTCTCCTGATTGTGTTATTTTTAATCAAAAATGGAACTCCTGCAGTTCGGCTGGTCCCCACTCCGTTCCCCCTCGCTACGCTCAGGCTCACTCTGCTCCCCTACCCTACCCCCATTCCCACCCACCCCATATCAATTTCCTTTATAGTTAGCCTTGCCACACCCTAATTCCCCAACCACCAATCCACATACCCCACACTCCTAGCACCTCCCATTTCTGTTTAATCCATCCTCACTACTACTGGCAACCCCATCACTCGCTCTCTCCTTTCAAACTACCTTATCACACTACCTCCCTCCACACCTCTCCTTTTCCTACTTCTCACAATACATAACCAAATACAGCTTTCTGAAATCCAAATACTCCTCTATAATTTTCATATACCCTTTAGAGTTTTAACTACTGCTACATTACCAGTATACCCCTCTCACACTCATACCCAACATTCACTTTAACCACCCATAGTTAATGCTATATAGCTATGTCTGTTTTTAACATCTTTCTCTTCATATTCACCATCTAGCTCTGTATCCTACTAAGGCTATCATCATTTCATACAACCTACCTGCCTCCTCGACCTTTTCCCACTACACCTCCCAACTCGAAGACCCTACTCAGCTATACTGCTATCTGTTCTAGTTTGTACCAAACTGACTTAATTCTACAAAAGAAATTCACCCTGCTCTCCAAAAAACATAACCCTTCCAGCTACCATCTCCATATATACTATAACACCACCAAGAAACTGCCCCTCCCTAGCAATGCCTCTACTCTCTGTAACCTAGTCCTCTGTGGAGGTATACATCCTAACCCAGGCCCCTCACCCCCTTCTCATAATTCTAACACAGGCCCCTCTCCCCTTCTCATAATTCTCTTCACACTTCCAAAACTTTAAATATCACCACTATTAATCTTCAAAGCATCAGAAACAAAATTCCCCATCTGCATGCATGGTTAAGTCAACATAAACCAGACTTTACTGCCATCACAGAAACATGGCTAAAACCATATATCAGAGAATCTGAATTTTTACCCCTAAACTACTCCTGCCTTAGAACAGACAAACCCCACAAAAAAGGTGGAGGTGTTGCCTTACTATTCCCAAGCACCTACACTGTTATTCCATATACCAAACCCATTCCCTCCTTTCCCTCAGTTGACCTACTAGTTTCCTTCCTTAAACTCAAGAACTGCAAAAGCATTTGCATCATAGTCATATACATAGCCCCTGGCAACAATGCTCCATTTCTTGAAGACATTTTAGCCTGGACTAGCAATAATATAAAAAAATGAAACTATCATTCTAGGTGACGTTAACATCAACTGGCTAGATATCACCAATAAAAACTCCTCTATAAACATCCACCTGCATAGTTACTCCCAGCTTATCTCCAACATCAATCAGACCTGGCAATAATGGAAACAATGGCTCCACCTTGGATTGGATCCTGGTTTCTGACCCTGATAAAATTTCTTCCTCAAGCACTCTCCCTCCCAGCATTAGTGACCACGCTCCAGCATTCATAACTCGTAAGCCCACCTCTATACCTAACAATCACCAATTTAGATATACCAGAGATCTATCCCACTTCTCCCAAAACACCCTCAATGACATCCTGAAAAAAATAAACTGGAGCCCACTGAAATCCCTCCCTCTTAACAAAGCTGTGATTTCTTTAACTCCACATTCCTCAGGACTTTAAATAGTCTTGCTCCTCTCAGATTCAAAACAGTCAAAGTTAAACATGCTTCCTGGCTAGCTAAGAACACAAAGCAAGTCATGTCATCCAGAGACAAAGCCTGGAAAACTTGGCAAAAAAACAAAACCCTCACCAATCTCATGAAATATAAACAACTTCAGAATCAGGCTAAAAGCTTAGTCGTTAAAAACAAAAAAGAATACATACAAACCTTCCAAGGCCAGCATAAACAAAATCCACATAAATTCTGGGGAGCAATTAACATCCTCCTCCACCCAGGAACAAATAGTACCCTATGCCCAAACCCAGAAAAAGCTTCCTCTGAACTAGCCTCACTCTTCAACACATACGTTATAGATACCATCACCAAACTTACAATTACCTTCCCTCTCACCATTACAGACCCATTAGGAACACCACCAAATCTTAACCCTTCAAATCCCCTAACAAAATTTTCGCTATCACCCATTCCCACATCCACCATTCAGAAGCTTCTTTATAAACTAAAACCCTGCACAAATGCCCCTGACAACTTACCTGGAGAATATTTAAAAATGGCAGCCCCCTCCATCGTTTATCTAATCAGCATTCTCCTAAACAGGTCCATTCAAGAATCATGTGTACCAGATATCTGGAAGAAAGCTTTTGTCATCCCTCTTCACAAAGGAGGCAATAACCCTAACATATCTAATTTCTGCCCCATTGCCATTCTTTCCCCCATCTCTAAAATATTAGAGAAATGCATCCACTCCCAACTCTCAAGACATCTAGTAAAACACCAGTTGCTTTCCCCCACTCAACACGGTTTCAGACCTGGGCACAGCACAAACACAGCCCTCATATCCTTCTTAGACACAGTAAACAGAGCTTGCAATGCTGGCTCCTTAGTCTGCTCTCTTTCTGGAGTTATCTAAGGCATTTGACACCATCTCCCACTCTCTACTAATTACTAAACTCTTCAGCCTTAACCTATCTCCCTCCACCATACAGTGGTTTACCAACTATCTCAGCAACAAGCAGCAATCCACTAGGTGGCAGTTCTCCTCCTCCCATTTATTAATACTAAAACAGGAGTTCCTCAAGGTTCAGTTCTGGGTCCCCACCTTTTCAGTATATTTGTCAATAACTTTCATAATACTCTTACACACAGCACAGTCATCCAATATTCTGATGACTCTACCATCATCTGTTCCTCAAAATCTGTCGCAGAACTACAACATCTTACCCAAGAAGCATTTACCTCCACAGAGCACTGGATGTCCCAGAATCACCTAGCCCTTAACCCTAATAAAACAAAACTATTACTATTTACCCCTACAAAATCTAGCCCCATAAACAAATCTCAATTTACCGTAAGTGCCCAAAATAACACTATCATTGAAGTTGTCCCTAGCTCCAAACTGCTAGGGGTCATTATTGATGACAAGTTAACTTTTGACCTTCACCTCCACAATAACATCAAAACAACAGATCAAAGAATGGGTGCCTTATATAGGCACAACTATTTCCTCAGTCTCCCTGCAAAAAATAACCTTGGCCTCATCCTTCCTACTTCCTACCCTTCTATATGGAGCCCCTATCCTCACCAACCTCCAATCCTCCTCAAAAAAAGAAGTTGGACATTTGTTACAACAAAGTGGTACCAGCACAAAATATTCCAACCACCACTGCTTATCTCTCCATAAACTAAACTGGCTTGAATCCTCTTACCACCTTAGTTACATACAACTAACTATAGCCCATAAAATAATCTTTCAACCTGAAACCTGCCCTTCCATCGCATCCATACTGACCACTTACCACCCAAATTGCCATCTTAGTCTGAAAACAAAATGTTATTATCCATTCAGAAACTTAAACTCTCAGCTGGCCAAATGTTGTGCTCTCATTCTGTCGCCAAGTTATGGAATAATCTCCCTCCCCCACTCAGATCAATCAATAATCCCGCTTCCTTTAAAAAATCCCTCAAACTACATTTTTCCTCTCACTGGCTATGCCCCTGTACCCCACCTAACAACCCCAACACCTGAATTCCTTCTCTTACTATGATCACAGTTTAACTGTTGCAATTCACTAAGGATTTTTCTGTTTGTACTCTACCATAATTTCCCAGCACATAACTTCCTTCCCAAACTTTACACAGTTTAACTATCACAAATAGTAGGAATTTTTTGTATGTAATTAATGCAATTACTATGTCCTTTTTTACTCAAATTCTTTTTTTATAATGTAATTATTGCAAAGACAATGTCCTATTTTTTTTCTTTTCAAATAATCTTCTACTCATTCTATGTATCAAGATTGTTTCTTTTACTTATGTATGTATTACTATTGAATTGTAATTATATAATTCTGTGGAGCTTTTCTCCCCGAGCCTCCACTGAAAATGGGCTCTTCTTGACCCAGTGGACTTTCCTGGTCAACAAATGCAATAAATAAATAAATAGTCCTAGGCAAAAATAGTGTTATATGTACAACATTCATTCATGAGTACTTACTAGGTGGAAGAGACTCTGAGAGCAGGGACACACACAGCAGCCGAGTGGGAGAGCAGGCTTTAAAGATGGCGCTCTAAGGTTCAAGGTATATTTGTTACCTCAGGGGTGGATGTAGGTCTGGGGGGAGGAGCTTGATGCAGGTAGAGTAGTGAGATAGTCCGGATGTTTAGCTTGTGTCCACTGAAAAAGAGAGGGCGGGTCAGTGTTTACTAGGCACAAGCAGGGCAACAGCTAAGCTGTCGGGTCCAGAAGGGGGCAGTAAGGAGTAAGGAGAGTGGAGATAGGGAGGTATTGTAGTGTGTAGTTACATGGTGGTAGAAGGGGAAAGTGGTGGGGGAGGAATAGGGTGCAGTTAGAGCCAAAGGAAGGTGTTTTGCAGGGCAGGTTAGGTTGGAAACAATCAGCTATGTAGATAGCAGGGCAGGTAGCCAGAGTGCTCAGAGGAAGAGTATAGGCTGGAAGGACAAGAGGTGGGGAGGCAGATATGGTAGTGGGGGAGAGGGGTAGAAAGTAGCAGTAAAGAGTAAAATACACTAGATGGTTGATCAGGAGCTACTCAAAAGGCAGGGGGTATATAAAGAGGAGTCAGGCCACCATCTAGTGGTCAAATCTTGTAAGTACAGCAAAGGTCCTAGTGGAGCCCAGGGCTGGGAAGCCTATGAAAAGTGGCTTTATCTTGGCTTAGAGAAGGGCATAGAAGGCTGAATAAGTGGCTACAGAGAAAGGGAAGGGTGGCTACTGCAGTATCACAGTTAGAGCAGGTTCTAACCCCCAAGCAGGGTTGTGGGTCTAGCATCTAAGTTTTGCAAAACACAATAGTATACAGACATACTTTAGTATAAATCCCCTTAGAACTGCAGAGGTAATTCTTTCAGGAGCTAGGTGTGTCTGGACCTTGGCAGCGTAAACCTGGCTTCTTTCCCACATCCAGTAGGTTGTAATTCTACCTTCTGTGTAGGGCAGGGAGGTTTAGTATAAATCCCCTTGGAACTGCAGAGGTAATTCTTTCAGGGGGTAGGTGTGTCAGGACCTTGGCAGCGTAAACCTGGCTTCTTTCCCACGTCCACTAGGTTGTAATTCTACCTTCATCCAATTACAGCTTTTTGGTGATACCACATATTTATAGCAGCCGTTTAAAAGACACTAGAAATAAAAACAAAAGAATATGGACCTTACATATTTTTCCAACAGACATCCATTTTGGGGATCACATGAATTCTAAGGTAGCAATCCTCTGCAGTATAGGGTCTTGACATCATCATAAATAGCAGGCTTCTTTTAAGGTAACACCCTAAGAAATTATTTTAACATAGCACTTAAACATGAATTATCTCCTTCCATCAAAACAGCAGAATCACCTTTATGTTTTGCTATTATGCAGAAAAATATATTAGCAAATACATTGACAAATATATTACATTTCTTGCTCAGCTATGGTGAGATATGACAGAAGTTCACTTACAAGTAAATAATCACTGCTTTAAAGTTGCCAATTGTCTCTTATTCTATCACACTTTCTCCTAAACCTGTTGAATGCTTTAATATGCTGCTCCAAATTTGAAGAATAAATTAGTCACCAGAGGGTCTCAACCAAGTTACTCTATGTGAGAGTCCAGAATCATAAAGCCCTTATATATATATATATATATATATATATATATATATATATATATATATATATATATATCTTCCCTGACCAAATAAAACTGTGCTAGTCTGTAGCCATTGTGACCATGTAGTCTTTTGCCAACTAATTTATGTCCACTCACCTTCAACTTACTTTATTCAGATGCAGTTTCCAAAGCAGCCTCAAGCAGTGTCAAGTCACAGCATGCCAATGTTTCTTTATCTAGTTTAAAAATATTCTAACACTTATTCATGTTTTGCAGTGGAGCATTGCAGCTATCATTTCTAAAATGAGAACAGAAAAAAATTTATTGAGGATGGTCTAGTGAATGAAATGCTTCATGTTTGCAACTGACTTAATAAGACTGCATATATCTTTTTAAAGGCACACTGTGAATGCAAGGATGGATTTCAGAACCTGATTCCAGGAAAGGGATGCACCCTACCAGATCTCTGCAGGACGAACAATAACTGTCATAAAAATGCTGTGTGTACCACTGAATTACCAGGAAAAATTACGTAAGTAATAATGATCACTACACCCACAGACGCAAACACAGTGACAAACACTGACAGTGACACACACACACACACACACACACACAAACAAATTCAAAGCACTCTCTACCAAAACATACATTTCCAACTTGATTTGTACATTGTCTGAGAAATGTAACCATTGTTTCTAAAAGCGCATTGTTACATAATTCCCATTAACTAAATATTTCAAAAATAACACAGATCCAGGCATTGCAGAGGAGAACAGATTTCTACACTGTGAAGGGACACATCAGTGTGGTGTGTCCATACCACCAACACTGCATGTACTCAATTACTGGAGAGTTTTAAAACACGCCTGTTCAGAAATCCTAGCTTAGAATTCTGAATCTGAGCAGAATGAAATTCATCAAGCTTCCTGCAAAAATACAGCTTAGAAAGTTGTTTGTCATAACTGTTCTGTCTTTTCTATTTATAGGTTCATAGGTGATCACTAGGCAAATGATCAGGAAAGTACAATTGCGTAGATGACTAATCATAATATAAGATGCTTGAATTGATTACTTCTGTGACTTCTCTGCTGAGTTTACCATCCATCTGGCCAGTTTTCAAGAGCTCATATTCCTTTCCCTATAGAGCATATGACACTCCTTAGGCATGCAAGAATGTGGTGGTATAGAGGGGTACATAAACCTGAGTTTCTTGCCCCCTAAATACAGGGAACTCCATGTTTGTAGAATTATTTTGGGCACCCCAGGACAAGGTGAAAGTCAGTCCAACAAATAACTAGCAGAACCTGAACCATGTGCACATAAATGGGGGGGGGGGGGTTCAGTCTGTGTCAGGGTCCTACCTAGGTTCAGAAAACTATCCTAGTTCAAAGAGCAGTGAGGGAAAGGATAAAGAATAAGAAAAAAAGGAAATGAAGGGGCCCCACACCGGGCTTAGAGAAGGGAAGCGAGAGTACAGTGTGAGGATGGTTCATGGGAAAAGGTACTGTGATAGTGATCTAGTCAAACAGCTACTATTATGATAAGCTATCTAGACAAATCTACTATGGTCTTCATTAGATCACTGTTGCACTATACATTACTTCTTAATGAATGCCAACAAATGTACTATGTTGTTCATTAGATCACTACTGCAGTATTCATTACTTCTGGAGGAAGTTTGGTAGCTGGTTGGTCTGGTTTAGGATGAATTCTGAGACTACTTTCTACATAAAGGAGAGATTAGCCATAAGGCTTACCCTGACCCTATGAAAACCACAAAAGTGGTGTGCACGTGAAGTCTTTCAACTTCTAGATTCTCCTAGATGAGGTTATGACTACTATAAGGGCAGTCTTCCAAAGGAGAAATTCCAAAGAAGTATTAGCTCAGCTGCTAGTTGAATAGAGCCCTATGTGAACTTTTACAGTATATAGTTTATATCTCAAGAAGATGCCACTCTTTAAAAGTCTTTAGTGGATGAATGTGCAGGACCCCATTGAGAAACTGTTTAACCTGGAATAGGCTATATAAAGGTGGATCCCAAGTCACACAGGTAGATAAAGCTGAAAGATGCACATTAATGGAGATCTAGTCTCATCCAACTGTTTACAAGTAACTCAAGTATTCTAAGATCACAGGCTTAATTGAGGTTCTGTTCATATGCCTGGCACCAGGAGAAGGACCTCCTTCATTTGGACATATAGGACCTCATTGTGGCTGGTCTCCAAGATTCCTTGAAAATGCTGAGCATGTCTTCAATATACTTTGGCCAGGAGCGTATTAAATCCCTATCCTACAAACTATAAACCTAAATGTCTGCAGACTTGGGTGGATAAGAGACCACTTTTTCTGGTACAATAAGCCTACCATGTCTAAGCATGCCTTATGGCATCCATTCCGAACCTACATTAGCAAAACCAGCCAATGTTGTTCTCCTTTTCTCATTTTCTGGAAGACCCTGGAAGTTAAGGGGAATAGAGGAAAGGCATAGAGAAAGTTTCTGTCCAAGTAATGGAAAAGACATCTATCACCCAGATCTCCCTGTATGGTACAGGCTTCCTGATGCAAAACATATTTAGCTGTCTATTTTCTGTCAAAGAAATAAGGTTTATCTGAGGAGCACCTCATCTCTGCACAGTTGTTGGAAGACCTCTTGGTGTGACATCCTCTCATTAAGGTCTGCCTTGGTCCTACAAAGCTTTTCTGCCACAGAGTTTAATTCTAAGGGGATGTGCAGTACCTTTATAAGCAGATTGTGCTGGATGGCCACCTCCCACGTGTTCATGGTTAATCTGCCCAGTAGGTACAATCTTGTACCCCCCTCCATTTATTGAAGTACCACATAGCAGAGGTATTGTCTTTAAACATTTGGAGGGTCCCTTTTTGTAAGCTGGCTCATTGCCTTCAGTCTCTGGATGAGTGTAGTTTCTTCTTTGTGTCAATTTGCTATTTTATCTGCTGGTGATCCCATAAGCCCTGTACCTTGGGACCATAGGAAAGCTCCCCAAACAAAGTCCATGTCATCCATGTACATGTACTGTTTGGGTTATTCCCGAATAAATGGACCTCCCATATACAGCTTGACCTGCTTCACCCACCAATGCAGTTCCTTTGATATGAAAGACAGAATGGGAACTGCTTGGTCTAATGGCTGGGAATTCTGGGTCCACACATCTCAGCTACCACCATTTTTTGCATAACTTGCTTGGCCAGAGAAGTCATCATGATGTTAAAGCTCATGAATCCAAGGGCTGTTATGAATCTTCTGGCCATAATGTTTGTCTTGGATATAAATCTGGTAATTCTCCACTTTTTCTAGTGAGAGGAGGGTAGTCTCTGTGGAAGTGTCCAAGATGAACCCAAGAAGACTACCCTCAGGAAGGCCACCAGGGAGTAATTAATCAGATTCAAGCTGAAACCCAGCACCTGCTATGGATGACCAATGAATCAGGTCCAGATAAGGGTAAATGTGGATACCCCTCAACCTGCAGACAGTGATAACTGGGATGAAGCATTTGTTGTAGACCTTTGGCGTGGTAGCTAGCGTAAAGGGCAAAAAGGTAAATTGATAGTGACAGCCTTCAGCTAAGAATTTTAAAAAGCTCCTGTGAGTCTTGTGAATGAGGATGCACAAATAGGCATATTTTACATCTAGAGAGACCATAAAAATCTTTGGGTCTAGTAAGGGTGGCAGAATCTGCGGGGTAAGCATCATCAATTTGGGGACCTTTAGGAAAGTGACAAGCCTTGAATGGTCCAAACTGGGTCTTCTGGTGCTCTCATTTCTGTGAACAGTGAAAATGTTGAATAGAACCCCTAGCCTAACTGATAGGGAAACTTTCTTTTGTAACAGACATGAAATAATTCTAGGACTGGGGTGTTCCTGGTTTCTTGGATTCTGAGGATTGCCTAAGAGATGGAGGAGGAAGCTCACTAAAGTCTAAAGTCTAAAGCCATCTTTTATAATCTTTAGTACCCATGAGTTTGTTGTGAGGTCTTCCCAAGCATTAAATCAGGAAAATAGGTTTTGCTATTTTGGGGTGATAGGGGCAGGGGGTACACTGGAGATGGGTGGTCAGATACTCCGAACTAGTCTCCCCTTGTGGTCTAACAAGCCTTCCCGTATAGTCTTAGCTTTTGTAGTTTATGTTTATCCTGTTTCCTGTAAAAGAGGCCAGGTTTAGAGGAGCAGGGGAGTAGTTTATCATATCTGGAAACTGGAGTGACAAAAGATCGTTTCACTCCTTCCATGAGTTTAACTGTTACATCCATATTTAAACACTTCAACAGTAGGGGCCCTAAGCTATAATTTCTTGTCCAGAATTGTATTTGTCCACTTCACTTTGATATCCTTGGGTAAAGTCTGCAGTCTTAAACAGGCATGTTTTCTGATTACAGACATGGTGGCAGCAGCCCTGGAAGCTGCATCAACATTGTAGCCACATTTTATAGAGTGTTTGGCTATGTGATTGGCAGTTTGAAGGGTTTGAACCTAAGGTCAGTTTTGGATACTTCTAATTTCAGACATGTGATAAAGGAGAACCAGAAAGAATTTTTCAAAAATGAAAGAAAATTAAATTAATATTTCAATTTTGCTTAAATATTTAAGTTGCCCTTATTGACTTGTGTATTAATAATACATTGTATTTTTTGGGTCTGTTCCATTTGTTTGCATTTTTAAGTTTATTCTGGGACCTTAGTTTTGTATTTTATTAGTAGTTATGTGAAAATTATGTTTCTGCATTGTTCTGCACTTTTATTTCCACAAGTAGAATTACTTGTAAAAGCTATCTGTTTGTATTTTAAATCTTGATGGCCCTTATTAGCTGGGGACTTAAAATTACCAGAAACAGACTGGAATAATATTGATTCAACAACGTTAGTAAGGAAATTATTCACAGCGTATATTCAGGAACAACAAATGCTTCATATTGTAAAAAAAAAAAACTACCAAGGGACAAAATATACTAGATATTGTTTGTGTTCCCAAAGAAATGACTCTAACTTCAAGTCAAGTTTTACCACCATTGATGTGCAGTGATCATGGGGTCATAAAGGTTAATTTACTGCTAGGTAATTCTGCCAAACTGAAATCTAAGCCAATGCACAGAAGGTTAATTACAGATTATAGGGAAGCAAAACAGTTACTATATAAAACTAACTGGAGTGAGGTGTTCAGTGGAAAAACTGCAGATGGAATGTGGAAAGTTTTGAAAGAGAAATTGTTGTAGAGTGCAAAAAGTAAAAAAAAAATGTTTAACATCAGGATCTAGGCACGCAACATCAGGGGGGGGTATATTTCCATAAGAACAAGAGCTTTGATTAAGGTGAGAGACAAAAAAAAATATAAGAAATGGAAGAGAGGTTGAACTACAACTTTGAAAACTGAAATAAACGAGCTGGACAAACAGATTAAGCATAGTGTTAGATGATCAAGAAAAATTTGAAGAAAATTTATATAAAGATATTGAGCATAATAGGAAAACTTTTTATAGATACATAAGATGTGAAAGGAGTAAAGATACACAAATTGATAAACGGTGTGCAGATTCTAAAATTTATTCTCAGACACAACAGATTATATTTATATTTACAAAATCTTATGCAAAACAGTTTGGCTCCACAAAATGGGTGGTATGTTCTCCTAGTGACATCCAGGTAACCCCAGATACTGGAATCAGATCAGATTATATTGAAAAAGAACTGTGCAAACTGGATCCAAACAAAGTGCAGGGAGGAGACGGAATAAGTAACAATGACCTGAGAACACTTAAGCAAGAACTTACACTGCTATTATTCACTAGGTCATATAAATATGGAGAGATTCCTCAAGATTGGAGACATGCACTTATTAAACCTGTCTTTAAAGGAAAGGGGAGTAGGACAAACCCAGAATCATATAGACCCTTAAGTCTACTTTCATGTTGTGGAAAAATAATGGAGAAGGTAATACTGGATAAGTTATTGTCAGAACTGGATAGGTTGGGACTTGAAACCATATATCAGCATGCATATGTTGAAAATAGATCTATTACCACCTGTAACATGATGTTCTATAACAATATAATAACAGCTATGAATGAAAAATTGTGCTATGATGTGATTTATATAGATTTAACTTCAGCATTTGACAGGGTCATGCACAAAACACTGATCAATAAATTAGTACAACTAGTTATTGATGTAGTATTGATAAGATAGATAGCTGCATGGCTTACAAGTAAGACATGGCAAGTGTCACACACCAACTGCACAGGTGAAATCCTTGGTTACAGTCAAGGTGTCCCACAGGGCTCTGTACTAGGCCCTTACTTGTTTAGATTGTATCTTTCAGACCTTACTTTTTCATCTGAGGTGTTCTATAGTCTATATGCTGACGACCTGAAATTGGGTAAACTGATTACAAGTGTTACAGATAAGGCATGTCTGCAAAATAATTTGACTAAATTGACCATTTGGGCACAGGAGAATAATATGTTGATAAATACTAAGCATATGAGAATTGGGAGACATAAACTGAAAGGTGAATATTTAATACAGCACACAGTGATTGAAACTATAGACTCATTTAAGGACCTGGGTATATGGGTAGATTCAGCTATGTGTTTTTCTAATCATATCAACCAATTGGCTAATGATAGTTATAGAACTATAGGTTGTATAAAAAGATTTATAAAGTCTAGGAAATCAAACATAATGAAGTCATTGTTTGTTAGTTACATTAGACCCAAACTTGAGTATGGAATAACAATATGGAAACCCTGTAGGAAAACAAGCATGAATAAACTAGAAAGAGTACAGCGGAAATATACCAAGGGCATCCATGGATGTGAAAATCTAAGTTATTATAAAAGACTAAAATATCTGAACTTGTACAGTGTCTCTTACAGATATTTAAGAGGAGATCTTATTCAGGTATATAGGTCATTTAGGGACAACTACCTCTGGGAATGTTTGGGGTTATCAAATGTACTAGAGAATCATTAGATAACCTATGTAGAAGATTCTATAGGAATGAGAATTGTACTAATTGGTTCTCTGACAGAGTAGCTGATGCTTGGAACAGACTACCTAATTACATTAAAGCAAGTACTAGTTTAGATATTTTTAAGAGCAGCCTGGACATTTATTATGGGAACAAGTGTTTTGGCATATTGACAAGCTAGAAGGGCTTTTAATGCCCGTGCTTCAAAACATTTGTATGTAAGTATGTATGTATGTATGTATAGTCTTGTGGTTTAATTTACAGTTGTGGATCTTTAGTCATTTATTATTGCAGTTTTTCCATAAACAGTGTTACTGGTGAATTCCTGTATAGTCTACTGCCTTAAATTGTAGTAGAAAGTCAATAGTTAGAGAATTGTCTCTGGTCCAGTTTGTGCTTCAATGTTTTTATATTCAGCTTATCTTTTACCTGCTTAAAGTTGCATTCTGTGTCTGTCCCATCCCCCAATAACACAGTAAGCTAAAGTTTCTGAAAGAGCTCCAATGTTGCCTTTATTTGATTGTATGCGCCTCTAGCTAGCCTGCTTGTTTTTCCCCATCTATTCCAGCCTTATTGCTGTTGCTGTTTTATAAAAAGGTTGTGTTTCTGGCCTCCATCCCTTATGATAATCTGATTTCCAAAGTCCTTCCCTCCCCTCTTTTATTGCTATAGTCTGTAGCATAAACTGTTTATGTACTCTTCACACCCATTGTTTTCCATAGCTCCAAGGCAACTAACTGTATCCTTGACTTTGTCCAGTCTTGTGAATGTGACGTCAGTATGTCTGGCAACAGAGTTACTAAATACTAAGACATTGCTGGTTTTACTCATGGAATTTGAGGTATTAGATAGTTTCTGGTTATTAGGACCCGTGCCCTCAAAAAAAAAAAAAATATATATATATATATATATATATATATATATATATATATATATGACTTTCCTATATTGTAATAACTTTCTCCTTCTCACTAAAGTGTCTGTTGTATATTGTACTTTCTTTATTGTCTCTAGATATTTCTGTTAAATTCTATATAAAACCGATACTGTACCTGTCAATGTTGTTCTTGTTTTATTGGAGCTTTTCTCCCCGGGCCTCCACTGAAAATGGGCTCACACCCAGATGGAATATCCCGGTCAACAAATGTAAAATAAATAAAATAAAATATTAACATTATTGTGACGATTGGGGAGAGATGGGCGAAAGCTGCCAGCCTAGGCAAATAAAATTTGATATATAATTCTGTCATTTGTTTAAATAAATGTAAAATACAGGCTTGTGTTTTTAAATGAAAGAAAACACTGCAAAATGTGAACTTCAAGATGGTTGCAACATTGCCATCTGCTGTAAGGAAAACCAAGCCAAGCATTTCAAATGTCTTTGAAAGTACAATTATCTAAAGAAATGATGCCAGAGCGGCTAGCTGAACACATTCTTCCTATTGTCTTAACTTAAGGAATAATTGTTAGAATGTACATGTGGAAGGTGCTTTATTGCTTTGGTTTCTGCTAGAGTGTATATGTGAAATGCCTTTTATTGTTGTATTCTCCTGTGCAGGTGTTAGCTTGCTAAATAATGTAAATGGAGTTTCTATTAGCTTGGGAACTCAGAGCAGGTGTTAAGATGATGCAATATGAATACTGGGAAAACCTAAGTGTCAAAATTATGCAATCTGGGGTGGACCCAGAGACATGTTTGTTAGTGATGTTTTATAAACTGTGTCTCAGAGAGAGATGGAGAGCATTTTGATCCAGATATCCAACTTACCAGCACTCTGCTTATGCTCACATGTAAGTTTTTAGCACTGTGATTTCTTGTAGGAATAGTTAAAGCTAGTAAAGATTTATTAGGTATTTTTCTTTGAAATCAGACCTTTCCTACTTTATTATTTTAAGTTTCTGTGTGATCTCTGAACTCTTAGATATCTCTGTGGTGTAGTAGTTTTGTCTTGTGTTTAATTATTTATTATTAAATATTTTTAAAACTTTCTACCTGTGGCTAATTTGTGTAGAGATAAGCTCTAAAGTACATTGCATATTTATATAGAGTTTATTATAATAGGCCACTTTGATAAGCCTTAGACTGTATAGTCACGTTACCATTGGATAATAATATTGTACAGTAATAATTGGACACCCTTTTAAGGGCCTCTTAGTAGCTGATATTATTAACTGGGTGGTGGCAGTAATTACTACCGTATAGTCTGGGTAAAGGAGCACAGCTTGAGAATCTGTGTGTGCCTTTCCCAGGAGAGTCTGTGAAGTTGTATAAATACTTATCTCAAAGTGTGTGTGTGTGTGTGTGTAGTGTCAGCTACTTGGCAGGGACACAAAGCACTGGTTGGACAGCGAGGGTACTGGAGGTTCTAGCTTGCCCAGATAGGCTGAGACCTTGACCCTATAGCTGTGCCAGTAAGGAGTCTTACTGGGGACCTGGTGAGTAAGGGAGCAGCCAGCCCCAGACTGACTGTGATCTCTGTGTGCACTTAAGGGAAATTGTACTTTACTGTACGTATTAGTTATCCTTTCCTCTTCTATGAAACAACCTCCCCAGTGTTAGTGGTGAGGATTGAGGCTCCTTGATTACTGGGCCAGGGCACCGAAGTGACAATTATGACCTTTAACTATGTGTGAACATGGTGCTTATGTGGTTGGTGGAGGATATCTTCTGAGAAGGTGTCAATAATAGTGTTTTACAATCTTATCATAATTCAGATTAGTGTGATTGTGACAAGATGTGGGTGATAGAATTTGATTCTCATGGGCAATTTTATTTGGTGTTATTGGTGCCTAAATATTGCATAGATACTTACAGAGTTCCCCTGACGACATGCACAGTCGAGCCTGATCTACATGCCATTGATCCTTAACTATACAATGGATTATTGTCCATAAGTTAACAGAGCAATGCCTGAGAAGACATTATAGCCTTTTATTCTACTCCTTGATGAAATTCTCTGTTTGACGAAGACCAATATTATGAACAATGTAACCTGACCAGAAATGTGCTAGAAAGACAGGTGGCAGTCCAGGTACCTGTGAAAAATGAGTGCAAGGTTTCATTTCCTGCCAAACATATAGTATTACTCAAAGGAATTCACTAAATCACTTATTCCACCAGGTGCACTCTCACATATGGCCATAAAGGCTGCAGGAATCTCTCCATTGAACAAAAAAGCAAGGGACAGTATTTGTTTGACAAACACCTAGATGTGTTGTTTTTGTGCTAATGTCCACATAATGCAAACTGCTGA
>NC_056745.1:341160395-341182895 GCF_019279795.1 Protopterus annectens | reverse complement strand
CAAAGAAAGCAAAACGTTTGCAGCATTAAGTATTCACCCTGTACCTTCCTATTAAGCTAATTAACCAATAAAAACACATCTCCATAGAAACAGTTAAAAGGCAGCAATTAGGTAATGTTAAAACAGCCAAGTTCAGCATTTTCCAACTCAAAAAATTTACATGGTTTAGCATAGAATAGTCGCACCCTGGAAGTGTAACAGCTAAATGGATTTTTGAACCTCTGGTCTGACATAACTGTGTACATTTTTTGTAGTTAATTGAAGTATTCTAACAATACTTTGTACAAACAACATATGTAGGTGTCTAGAGATAGTATAAAACAATTTTAACAAGTTTAAGTGTTAATTTTAAGCAAACTTTTAACCAATATTTAATATTATATTTGGTAACAAACTCTATGGTAAAATGTTTTGCTTGGTGGGTGGGGATGGTGGGGTTGCTTGCTTAATACTTATTTGTAGCTTTTTAAGTTGGAAAATGCTGAACTTGGCTGTTTTAACATTACCTAATTACTGGCTTTGAATTGTTTCTATGGAGATGTGTTTTTATTGGTTAATTAGTTTAATAGGAAGGTACAGGGTGAATGCTTAATGCTGCAAACTTTTTGCTTTCTTTGTCTGAAGAAGTCTGGCTATGTAGCCAGACAAAAAGTGCTTTACATTACTGTTTGGTTTTATTTGTTTCAGAAGGGTCTCACAGAAACGGATAACTGGTGCCAGAGCCACGGCCTAAAGTTAAATGCCAAAAAATGCATAGTCATACCATTCGGGAAAAACAAGGTTACCCCTAGCTACCAAATAGGCGGCAATCCACTGAGCACAGAAGAAGTTATCAGGGACCTGGGGACCCAGGTTGATAGTAGTCTGTCATTCGACACCCATGTAGCTAAAGTAGTTAGGAAGACCTTCTACATTGCCCACCTTATCATGAAGGGATTCTCATCTAGATCAAGGGAGGTCATAGTCTCCCTTTACTCATCACTCATCAGACCAATGATTGAGTACAATGCCCCATTCGGAATGTATCTGACCCGACACTTGCAGCAGCTGGAGAGGCCACAAAAGTTCCTCACCAAAAGGATAAAGGGTCTCAAAAATCTGTCCTATGCTACCCGACTAAAAGAACTCCAGCTCTATTCAGTCGCACGCTTGCTCAGAGGTGACCTTTGCCTAACATACAAGGCCATGTCAAACCCAGATTTGATGAATATGCTTCACCTCAAAAATCTAGATCCATCAGAGCCACAAGGCGGAGACTTAAACCTCGACACGGCTATTAATAGGACGTGCTGGAGGGATAGATTCATCACCCAAAGACTCCCTATGCTGTGGAACAAAATCCTGGTACATGTGAGGCAGAGCACCTCGCTGGCCTTGTTCAAGAGAAATCTTGACCAATGGATGGGAGATCGCAGATATACCCCAGGGATTACCTCAGTGTCACTGCTCGACAGAGGCACAGCAAAATAATGGGTATAGTTCCCCATACTAAAGGGGTGGCGTAAGCCACAAAACAATGGGCTAGGCTTGTAAATGCCCTCGGGCAGATAGCCTAGTATGAACCTATGAACCTATGAACCTATTAAAGAGTTTCTCATCTTTGGTCCTAAAGTATTCAGTGCGTCTGTTTCCAGCAGTGTCTTTTACCTAGTTTGATACTTTTTTGTTACGATCGAAGAACCAATTATAATTCTTTGTAGTGCATGGAGATTAATCTTGTCCATGTACTACTAGTTAGTGAAAAATTAGATTAAAAATAAAAAGGTGATGTGTTGCACCAACTTTGAAAGCTGGTAAAGCAGTGGGGAAATCTGAAGTCTTATGTATTCCCGATGTGAGGGAAGCAGTCGATATCAAAATGGTGTGTTAACTTTACAGACAGCAGGCGGAAATAAGTTAGAACAAAACTGTTTCACACCACGCTGCTACTATTTTCTGATTAGTGCTGTCTACTTTTACTGTAGACTCGATGTTAACAGGGGTGCTTAACAATCATCTCACCATTGTTCATAGGTTCATAGGTTCATAGGTTTATACTAGGCTATCTGCCCCAAGGCATTTATAAGCCTAGCCTGAATTTTTGTGGCTTACGCCACTCCTTATATGAAAAAATACTGTACCCATTAGTTTGTTGTGCCTCTGTCCAGCAGTGACACAGAGATGATTCCTGGGGTAAACCTACGATCTCCCATCCACAGGTCAAGATTTCTCTTGAACAGAGCCAGCGAGGTGCTCTGCCTCACATGGATCGGGACTCTATTCCACAGCATAGGGAGTCTCTGAGTGATAAATCTATCCCTCCAGCATGTCCTATTTATATCCATGCTAAGGTTTAAGTCGCTTGCTCTAGTGGTTTTGGTGGATTTGGATTTTTTGAGGTGGAGCATGTCCATTAATTCCGGGTTGGACATGGCCTTGTATGTCAGGCACATGTCACCTCTGAGCAGACGGTATGCGACTGAATAGAGCTGGAGTTTCTTAACCACTTTAGCAACGTGAGTGTCAAAAGAAAGGCCACTGTCAACCTGGGTCCCCAGGTCCCTGATAACCTCTTCTGTGCTTAGTGGATTGCCACCTATATGGTAGCTTGGGGTTACCTTGTTTTTCCCGAAGGGTATGACTATACATTTTTTGGCATTTAACTTCAGGCCATGGCTCTGGCACCAGCTATCTGTTTCCGTGAGTCCCTTCTGAAGGATATCCGTGTCCGATGCACTTTCCACTATGGCGCCCAGTTTGCAGTCGTCTGCAAACTTTGTCAGCCAAAGACCTCCCATGTTGGCCTGTACTTCTGAGAAGTAGATGCCGAACAATAGGGGCCAAGGACCGAGCCCTGTGGGACACCACTTGTGACCGGCTTGGAGTCTGACATAGCGCCAGCAACTCTAACCCTGTGGGTTCTGTCCTTAAGCCAGTTTGCAACCCATCTTGTGACATATGGGTTTACATTTAAGCTGGTAAGTTTTTACAATACCCGAGTGGGGTATTGTGTCGAAAGCCTTTGCAAGGTCAAGGTAGGCTGTATGGACTGCCTTTCCTCATCAATGGCCTTGGTGACTGTTTCGAAGAAGTCGACCAAGTTCAAAAGGCATGATCTTCCCTTGACGAAGCCAAACTGGGTCGGGTCCAATGTCTGCAAGTCCCCTATATCTTTGTTTATGAGCTCCATTATGATCCTCTCCATAGCTTTGCAGACTAGACTTGTTAAGCTTATGGGGCGGTAATTACCAGGGTCCGTAGAGGCACCACCTTTGTGGAGTGGGACCACAGTTGCCGTACACCACTCCTTGGGCACGTATCCTGTGGTAAGGCTGAGATTAAACAGCTGCCTTATGTGCGGGTTTAATTCCTCATTTAGCTCGTGTAGCACACAGCCGGGGACACCATCCGGTCCCATTGATGCTGTGTTTTTAGCTTTAGAGAGAGCAGCTTTCACCTGCGCATTTGAGATGTCTGGGAGGCTACACTCCGCTGGGATAGTTATCTCTCCTTTAGGGGGGGAGAGGAGGGTGAAGTTTGCACTGAGCCTGTCTGCCAGTATGTTGGCAATGTCTGTGGGTTCAGTGATTTTTGTATCATTTTGGACTAATTCTGAGCATATCTGGGAGTTTCCACCCAGGTTCCTAACATAGCTGAAAAAGGCCTTATGATTGTCTTTTGAATCCATGGCAATTTTTCTCTCAAAACTGGCCTTAGTTGATTTTATGAGTGCTCGTATTTTTTTACTAATAATGATCAGGGGTGACTTCCCTTTTATGGATTTTGTTCTATCATGTAATAGCTTTCTCCTCTTATTGTAAAGTTTGTTAATGGCTGGTGTCCACCAGACTGGACGTTTGCCCTTTGTGGAAAGAGTCTTGGTTTTATTTGGGATTGCCTGATCCATGCAGTCCTGGAGGTGTTCATAGAAGGCATTTGTAAGGGCTTCCGCAGCTTGGGTTGTGGTTTCCACTGTCTCAGGGGCCTTGAAGGATACCACACCAGTCTTGAGTAGTGTGAAGTTTGCTTTAGAGAAGTTCTTCACTGTGGTCTTTTTTGTTTGGGGTGGGGGCGGGATGTGGATTTCCAGTGAGATTAGTTTATGATCAGATCTCTCCAATGAGGGATATACTTCCGGTGTGGAGCATTTTGTCCCCATGTTTGTGATAATGAGATCTAGTATATTTTCTCCTCTCGTGGGAACAGTGACTAGCTGTTCCATGGCATTTGAATTTATGAACTCCAGGAACCGTTGGGCTAGAAAGTTAGGGCTTGAGTAATGTTCCCAGTCTATATTCGAGTAGTTGAAGTCACCCAATATGATGGTGTTTGGAGATACATTTATACCCTCCAGTGTCTTCAGGAAGGCTGTGTGGTGTTCCTGAGTTTGAGAGGGTGGCCTGTAGCATGCTACAATTTGTAGAGCAGTTTTGCCTATGGTTAGTTGCACCTGGATGGTTTCCGAAGCTTCGTGCGTTGCCACCAACCTGGAGGTGTGGGTATCCTTTATGAATATGGATACACCCCCTCCTTTTGTGGTGTGGTCCTGGTTTTGGGGCCGGAATGCATGATATGAGGTAAAACCTAATAGTGCCGGGGTGCTCTCAGGAGCCTTGAACCAGGTTTCAGTTACAGCACAGACATCGATGTTCTCCATACTGAGAAGGGCCTCGAGTGCGTGCATTTTGAGATTTAGACTTCTGGCATTGAGCAGCATTACCCTCAGTTTCTTCCCATTTTTGTTTTCTAGGGTGGTAGGTTTAGAATTTGAGCCTTGCCTAAAAAGGCACTATAGGGGTGGCAAGAGCCTTAGCCAATATCCGGAATCCCAGGGGTGACAGGTGCAAGCCGTCCCTTGCGAAGCAGCGTGGCTTGTCAAGCATGTCATCCCAGGCAGACAGACACTGGATCCCCTTTGAATGACACCAGACATTAAGCCAATTGTTAAAGCTGATCATCTTGTCTCTATATTGTGGCATCATTCTTGGTGAAGGAAGGATACTGCTCAGGGTTAGGGTCATACCTGCTTGGGCTACATAATCAGAGAGCTCCTCTATGTCTCTTTTCATGTAGTCCAGGGAGGTACGTCTCAGGTCGTTCACACCAGCATGGACAATGACTGTGTCATATTTGTACTTGCCGTGGAGTGACCAGAGTGCTTGTGTTATGTGGCGGATTCTAGCGCCCGATAGGCAGCTTACTGTGACCCTCTCCTTGTTCAGCCTGGTGAGTGGGACGTCAGTGTGTCTGACTATGGAGTCACCTATGACAAGTATGTTTGGTGTTGTATTTGGCTTTAAGGGCTGTGACTGCTTTGCACACTGCTTTTGTGGTTTATGTGCTGCTTGTGGGGTGTCTTGAGGTAGCAGTTGTTTGGGTGTCTGCTTTGGAGGCCTCTGCTGTTTAGGTAAATTTTACTCAGAGCCTCCGAGTATGTCTTTGTGTGTTTATGTGTTTGATTCAGTGGTGTGGTAGCATTATGTGAGGCTGGTTTTGTGGTGTGTGTAGTTGCCTTCTCCTCCTGTCTGGTCTTGCCAGTCCTGAGTTGAGAGAGCTCAGCCTCCAGTTTGGCTAAATAGCTGCATCTCTCGCAAGTATTTGTGTTATGTGGGAGGAGGAGAGGGTTGTCTGTGTACATGAGGCAGTTATAACATTGCCTCAAGATTCCCAGATTCACCAGCTGGACTCGAGAGGAGATTGACAACTGACTTTTGGACATGCTAGAATAATATTGGGAATTCCTTAATAATTGAAAACAAGGGCCAGTGGGGAGTGAGGGTGTAGTGCTTTTAATTTTAGTGCTGACTTATATAATTGCTTTAGTGAGCAAGTGCCAGGTAACTTGAGTGCAATGTGTTACAAGTAACTAAATGCAAAAACGACAAACAGTAACTTTCTTTCAAGTGAAACAAGGAAATAAGTACAGTAAGCAATGCAGATATCACTAGTGATCCACAGAAGCTGAGAAGCGTATTAGGTGGAATTAGCTTCCAGGGAAATAACAAGCAAACAAACAACAAGCATATAAACAAAGCTAGATTCAGCAGGTCTGGATCTAGTCTATGCTAGAGCAAACAAGGTGTACCAATTTCAGTAAGATACAGTTCAAATATTCAGGTTAAGGTTAGGTCTCATGCTATAGTAGTGGTTAAGCAGGATATTATTTAACCGTTTTTGAATATAATCACTATGCTCCATGCACTACAAAAATATCATAGTAACTGTCAAGGAGAGACTTAGTATATACATTTTCAACTTACTTATTCTAAGCTTGATTTCTTTATCCCTGGAACCCAAATTAAGACCGACAGAAAACTTTTCACTGACACAATAAAATTAAACCATATGTGTAAATGCAAAAATGTCCACTTTCACCTTGATGAAGCAGTGACCAAAACAAATGTTTTTAATGACTGGAATGGTTTCTCTGTTTTAAATACTTCACCCAAAAAAGTTTAGACGCGTGTTCAAGATAAGGTATTGCTTTTAATCAATTGTTTTCAAATATATTAGAAATGAAATATGCAAAATTATTTGCACCATATTAAAGAATAAGCTGAGTAGAACAAACTTACCAAGCAATGTGCCTTTTACATTAAGATTTTTGGAATTAGATGTTATGCTGTGGGGGGCAACAGATCATTATTTATTTTAAATAATTTTACAGCAAAGCAGAAAGGGTCAGTTATAAAACTTTCACTTGTTCAAGATGGAATATATAAATGAATGCCAGATGTGTGCAGTTATAGTACTGTGCAGTGATGCTTACAAAACTTCTACTATGGCTAAGTCAGTTGCCAGGCAAGATTACATACAGATGAAAAATACTAGTCGTAACATCTTCATAATGAAAAACAAAAAAATATTAATTTTTGTCAAGGGACAGCCCCCTCCCCATACTAACACATGAGGAGCAAGTCTTCTGCACCCCTCAAATTATATATGACCACTTCATGGATGTGTAAACTCTCAAAAGGGAGGCATCGCCAAAAATAAAGATAGGAATCACTGTCAGCGTGCAGTGATTTTGCATGGAAATCAGAGACAGTTCAGCTTCACTGAGTCAAATCAACTAGTTATTACACACACAGAGAAGGGAGAAATCTCCCAAAAGAGAGGAATCACTGCAAGGGCACACTTAATAATAGCATCTATTTTGTATGAAAAATGGCAATCAGGGAGTTCGACCTTGTTGAGTTGACTTAACTAGTTGGCACCTCTTCCAGTCTAAGCAAAATGAGGTGTTATGAAGCTAGTTAGAGGGTTTCAAGAGGATAAATTTGTAATAACGTGCAATAGCTAGGATGGACAAAAGGGGCAGCTGCCCTGGGTACAAAATGTTAGGGGGTGCAATAGTGAGATGCCATTCATTCTTCCACTCAGTGCATTCAGAAATGAATGTTGGTATTGCATTTATGGTCATAATTGAAGCACTTAACACTCCATGAAGTGTAGTAGCTTCATGATATAAGTATTTAAAAGAAAAGAAAATAAGAAAATACATTTTTGTTTTTATGAAGCAGTGGGCTTTAGTACTTTATGTGTGGTGTAAACAATAGCAGCCATTTGGAAGAAGATCATTTTTCTTTTTGTGTGTGTTCCTCATTTTAGAGTTGGGGGCACAAGATTGGGGGATGGCATTGAGCACCACTATGCCTCTTGTGTACTGCATATAAGATGAACTACACTGAAAACATTTACATATGACAACTCATTGTTCCAGTTACTTCTGTGATTAGTACAAGTTGCAGCAAATAACAGGAAGAACTGGTAGAGCTTAGAAGAGAAGCCAGTGATTTTTGCACAATATTTGTTTTTTCTACATTTTGCTAAAAGTTTCCATAGTTTTCCAAGGCCCCTGCATTTCTTTATAGTAAACTTCTGTGTTCTAAAAAGTCATAGCAGTCATCTTCACTTTTTTAGTAACATCAGAGCAGTAAGGTGGGATACATTTATTCACTTTGACAAATTTACATTTTCCCAACAGCAGAAGGAGAAATATATCAGCAGTATATGGAATACAAAAATATATTCTTTGCCTCTGGTACCACAGAAAGAAAAAAGGAAGAAAACCATTCTCGGTAAACTACACATATGATTTTATGTATATCAAGATGTTTTTCAGTCCACCCACTAAAGAACCCTTTTTAATGACATTGGGATGCCCAGACATCCAATTTCTGTTAGTGTATAATAGCACTCACAGATGTCCTTTGTCCAAATTAGCATATTAAAAATATCTCTTAAAATTATGAGCATCTTTTCATGAATTATTAGGATAACATAAGCTGAGTGCAGTACGCATGGCTGACCATTGCTGAGTGTAAAAAAGTACTCAATTTAAATGAGGCTACTCTAAGTGATCTCCCACCCCACCAAGTTCACTGACCTTACAGTTAATTGTATTATAGAAGATGTCCAAGGGATAAAACCCTATGTATGGTTTGGATGGGCTTTACCAACTATATCTGAACAAGATGAATTTCACTTTTTTTCACATTCAAGTAAAATGTAAGTTCTTGTCACATGCATTGATGAAATGGAACCCCCTGTCCACTGGCTCCTGTGTCTCTGGCTTCTCAGACTACTTTACAATAATATTAAGAGGTACCACTTCATGTGTGGTAGTGCCACTCAGCCTGTTTCTAGTTTCTTAAAAGAAAATTTTTTTGTCTTCTGGAACTGTAGATTGTAATCGATAGATGTATATCACTAAGTAAAAGACTCTGTCCACAAACTGCAGTTTCATTACCAGACATTTCTCTTTCACCTAAAACATGGGATGTCAAATCTCCTGGTATTAGAAGTCACATTAACAACACTGGGGGGACAACTTAGGAATGTTATATATGGAAATGTGTAGGATTAAGGAAGAATACTGAAATACATTGATGTTTATTGTTTCTGACTCTGAATTTCTCTGTAAATAATAAGTATGCAAGAGCACTTCTGATTTTTTCCCCAGTAGAACTTGCTAGAAACGTTCATATCTTGGATTTATACTAGCTCTTTTGTTACATGTCTTCTGTATGCCATCTGTGGGTTTATCTTGAACTATTTCACTGTCATTATATAGTTCGTTTTTAAATAACGGGCTCAGATAGCACTTAGCAATTTATCATAGTTGACTGAATCATACAGTGGGGTTAGAATAGTTAATGGGTGAGATTACAAAGATGACTAAGGGCGGACATTAACAAATAGGAAAATACCTCATCTACCAAAACAACTCTGTTGTACAAAATCACCCTTCTGAAAACATTTGTCAGAGAAGGCTGGAATTCAGGATTCCTTCTCCCCGTGTTCCTTTCACCCTGCTACATGACACTGCATGCTTGCTTCTATAACTAAGCTAAAATTCAAGACTCTCTCTGAAACACCATTCGTTCCACTAAAAAAAAAAAAAAAAAAAAAACAAAATAAACTTGACTACTGCTCACACATCCTGAGTTCTTAACTCAGTCACACAGGTACATTTCAGCAGGGAACTCAGAGTGTGCCATTGCAGCATTGTTTGGGACCAGTGTATTATTCACTTAAGGCTTAGAGTGGATTGCTGTTCTACTTGCTATTGTCTGTTGTCTAATAATTAAGCAATAATCCATGACTGGGCATAGGTATATCAGGATTTACCCATGGTTGGCATGCTTTGATCTTTGTGTAAGGGAAGGTTTTATCTGTCTTTAGAAATGTACTGTACATGCATATGGGACTTGCATCCCCAAACTTGCACAGTACAGCAGTGTAGTGCAAGAGAAGCAACGGAGAGAAGAGAATCTGCATTGCTATTTTTTTCCGTCAAATTTTACCAGGAATTGCACATAAATAGAAGGAAAATTAGGTACGTTTCTGTTTCATAGGTTCATAGGTTCATAGGTTGGTAGAAGGCTATCGGCCCTAGGGCCTGTACAAGCCTAGCCATAACAATTCCCTGACTATTTCTTCCCACAATATTAACTTCCCTGAACCCCTGTCTGGCAGAGTGACTGACGTGATCACCGGGGTAAATTTCCTATCTCCCATCCAGTCGTCAAGGTTCCTTTTAAAGAGGGCCAAGGAGGCGCTCTGCTTGATATGTATGGGCAGTCTCTTTATTTTTGAGAATGTACGTGATGTTTCTTTTATTTTTGCACTGTCCCTCAGCATATTCCAATAGAAAGTCCGGCCGCTCAGTGGTACTTCAGTAGCTGGGTATTATTCTCTTGCTATATGCTTGATTACAGTCGGCTGTCCAGTGGGCTAATTTTTTAATACAAATGAGCTGTCATTGTATAATAGCAGTAAGAGAGCAGTGTCCCACCACAGAACCAATACTTACAACCTTAAACAATTTTTATTATATTACTGGCTGTCCTTTTTCTCCCTCAAGTAATTGATTATACTTTGCTGAAGCTCTCTCACTCCACTCCACTCTGCAAATTTTCCTGCACTGTTTGTTTGTTGTGAAACTGTAACTGTCTGAGGAAAACTCACCTGTAGAGTCATAGTGTTTTGCAGTACTTTACTCCTTCTAAACAGCTCTACTGTAATTGCAGTCTGGAGTAGCATATCCCTTGGCCTCCCAAAGCATGTGCTAGACTAATGCTCCTATTACATAAAATTGTTCCAGTGGCGGCATAAATGATAAAGACACCTCCTGCTGGTGTTGGAGCTGTTTCCCACTATGCCCCCCCCCATTCCCCTAAAAATCTCAAATGTAACTGCAGCCTGGAGTAGCATATCCCTTGTCCTTCCAAAGCATATGTTAGGTTAATGTTCCTATTACATACAATTGTTCCAGCATAACAGATAAAGACTCCTTCTGCTGGTGTTGGAGCTGTTTCCTGCCATGTTCCCTTCCCACCCTTGATTTCCCAACCACCCCTCATGGCATTATATTTATAGGACCTGTTTTCCACCCAGAGCTGCACCTAATTCTGACCCCTCCTAAAGGCATACATGTAAACATGGACATACCCTGGCTCACAAGAATACATACACAATTCCTAAACCATCAGTCTGTATTTAAGCTCTTTAACTTCCTTTCCTTTCGTATATTTACTTCCTAACCAAAGTGATCACAACTTACACCATCCACCTCACTCAGCTATCTGCTCCTACCCCTCCTATATTTATACCCCAGAGTCCTAGCTCCTCTTTCTTGGACAAATCTCTCTACAAATCTGCAAACTGTGCTTCTCTTAACTATTACTGTACCCTTATTCTTCCTGGTTTATCACCTTGCAGTTTATCATACATCACTCAGTCTTGTACACATTTCTCCCACTGTGTGCTCCACTTCACCCCACTTCACCACTACTCATTGCCAGTATATACAAAGACTCACACAATATTTACTTCAAATTCAAATTACTAAACCCTTTCACCTAGAACTCTAAAATAAAACTAACTGCTACATTTAAACCAAAACAAGCTTCCCAAACATATCTTTTTTTTTTCTTTCTCTTCCTACTCTGTAGGGATATTCATCCTAACCCAGGCCCCAACTCCCATCCTGACTCCCCAGTGCCCAACAAAACTCATCCCAAGCCAGCTACCCTCCTATTCAGCTGACCCAACTCCTTCCAAGACAGGGACTACACCACCATCGACAAAACCATCAAAACCTCCCCACCTATCTTATACTCATCCAAACAGCTTAAATTCATTTCCTCAAATACTTGTCGCATCTATAATAACATTTCAGAACTCCATGCTTAGATCTCCCACAATACACCAGAGATATTCTTGTCATAACTGAAACATGGCTAAACCCCCAAACACTTGATTCTGAAATATCACTACCTGGTGATATTATCATCAGGGCAGATAGATTTAAAAAAAATGTGGTGGAGTAGCTTTACTATACCCTGACTATCTTGAAATCCTACCCTATAATAAACCTATTCCCATGTTCCATAATGCTGAACTCCTCATCTCCTATCTTAAACTAAATAACCATAAGCAACTAAGTATTATAGTACTCTATATTCCCCCAGGTAAAAACTACAACCCTAGAAAACATCTTAAACTGGATCTTGCAAACAATTTCTAATGAAAAGATAATCTTAGGTGAAGTTAATTTTGATTGGTCATTTATCTCCACAAAATATCCATCAGCTAACCTAAACCTATTTGAATGGACTCAGCTCATTTCCTCCCAAACATTATAACTATCCCAAAAACAGTGGCTCAATTCTTGACTGCATATTGATGTCTGAGTCCACTAAGTATGTCTCCAGTGGCACCCTCTCTGATTCCCTCAGTATATGCAAACAGACTCTGTATCCATCATGTCAAACAACACTCACTTAGAACTTCCTGTAACCTTGCTAATTTTAACCTCGGTATACTTAACAGAATTCTAAATTCCTTTAACTGGCACATCCTGAGAAACATTCCAGTCAATGAAGCTGTACATAAATTTAACTCATTTTTCCGGAAAATCCTCAACGGTCTGAGTCCAACTTCAACAAAACAAGTAAAGAATAACCACACTCCTTGGTTTCACCTAATGCATGAAAGAGATGGGTCTTGGAAGGAATGGCTAAAATATAGATCTGTCCAAAACCTCCAACTTTAAAGAACTGCATAACCATAACTAAAGACATATTATCACAGAGAAAAAAATCTGCTTCAGTGCCCCCTTATTAAGTCATTCTTATAACCCTAAAAAAGTCTGGTCTTCTATTAATAATTTAGTCTGCCCTGGAACAACCACCACTAAAGCCCTTATTAAGATTTTCCTCCCAACATTCCTGACAATGGCTTCTCCTTCGACAACAAATACCTCTTATTTCACCATAAAAACTCATCCCAACTGCCTATATCAAATTGCTACTTCTTAAACTGAAACCCTGTTCTCCTTCAGTAGATAATCTCCCAACAGAATACCTCAAGCTGGCTGGCAATTCCATATCCTATCCTGTCTCTCCTCTAATTAACAGATCTTTCAAGGAATCATACTTCCCTCTCTATGGAAAAAATTCTTCATCACCCCTTCATAAAGGAGGACCCTCATCTGATATATCCAATTTCAGAAGTATAACCATGTTATCCCCTTCATCAAAAATTATGTAGAAATGCATTCACAAGCAACTTCTTCAACTTATTCTACAAGAAAAGCTTCTGACCCCCACACAACATGGTTTTAGACCCGCACATAGCACTACCATGCCCTTATTAACTTTCACTGATGCTATTAACAAAACCAGAGATGAAGGCAAACGTGTTTCCTCTGTATTCCTTGATCTCACTAAAGCTTTTGATCTAGCTTTCACCAAGAACTCTTTTAGCAACTGTCTTTCCTTGGACTATCAGAACCCACACTACTGTGGTTTAACAACTACTTAACTGATGGATACCAGTCTGTTAAATGGCTCTCTACTTTTTCTCCCTTCCTTCCTTCCTGTCAATACTGGTGTACCACATGGTCCATTCTCAGCCTTCTACTCTTTAATATATTCACTAACAATTTACATAAATCATCTCAACAAGTTTCCCTCATACAATATACTGATGATTCTACTCAAATGTGCATTTCCAACACCCTAATACATCTTCAGAGAGTTACTCAAGAAGCCTTCAACTCTGTTAAAAGTTGGCTACAGGACAATCACCTGCTACTAAATCCCAAAAAATTAAATTACATCCCTTTTTCCAAAATCCCATTTCCATTAAAAACACAGTTTTAAAATTTCTTCCTTACATAATACCATGTTTGAAATTACCCCACGTACAAAACTATTTGGCATGACAATCAACAACAATCTTAAATTTGATTTATATGTCCGCAACAGCATCAAGAAATCCCATCAAAAACTAGGCACCCTGCATAGAGTAAAGAAATTCCTTACAGACTTTGCCAAGGTATAATTCTAGCTACCACTTACCTCTTACCCTCAAACCTATATGGAACAGCTATCATGACCAACCTACAAGCTTCACTTAGTTCTAAACTTGAACAATGCTATAACAAAGTTGCCAAATTCACTTGCAACAAACCTTACTGGACCCACCGTTGTTTAGCACTAAAAGCACTTTAATGGCTCAGACTTCCTCACCACCTATCTTATACCGGGTCTATGTTCAGTTACTGAAAAATAAAAAAAACAAAACAGTGAAATATCAAACAGAAAAAAGTGAAATCTACAATAACCGAAGAATGACATCACTGAAAAAAAAAGTCATTGAATGGCCATAGTCGGCCAACATTGCAAACAGAACCAACCAAGGTGAGGGGCTGCACCCCCCCCCATAACCCCCTAACTATATATATATATATATATATATATATATATATATATATATATATATATATATATATATATATATATACACCAACTCCAAGATCATACTACAGTGAGGAACAGGGCAAGGTTTCTCTTCACTTACCTTTTGCATCGTGTTACTTCATGGTTGTTGAACAACTACAGTCATTCATGAATTTATTTTCGATGATGCTGTTCTGTAATTGTCGGTTTCTCTGTCTTCCATTCAATATTTCACCATGCGGGTTTTTTATTTTTTGGTAGCCAGACATAGACCCCTTATACCCAGCTCACCTTAACCCATAAAATAATACATACCCCATCGACCTGCCCATCAGTTACACCCCTACTCCAATACTATCTTCCAAACCATCTCCTTTGGTCAAATAATAAATAACTGCTTAGCATCTACAAACCAGTTCCGCTAGTGTAGCTTGAACTTGGAATATAATCCTATATCAATCAGGCCTATCAAACACCTTCATCCTTTTAAATAATTCCTAAAAAACTGGATCTCTGCTTCCTGGCTTTCATCCTGCTTCTCATCTGGGACATAGCTCTCTAGCTCCTTTCATTACCTTTCTTATACCTCCCTTTAAAGCACTAAATCACTTAATCTGCTTATCCCCTTCTATTACCTCACTCTGTTGTACTTCTTAAAATACTATACGTACTTCTAATTAGCGCAACCAAATTACTGTCACTTCACTACCACTCTGTTAACACTTAAACTTGCTCATCTCCTCTCAACTCTGTTGTATTTCCTAAATTACTCCAACCTAACTTATATACCACTCTTTCATTTCTAAAGTCTCAGTACAAGGCTTGTAAATTTAGTGTTTGTGAGTAGCAATACAAATCTTATTATACTGCCTATTATGTTATGTATTCACTTAAACTGCATTATAAATATATTATTGTAAATATTGATTACATTAAACATGATACCTTGGAGCTTTCCTCCCCAGGCCTCGGCTGAAGAAGGGCACCTGTGTCCAGCTGGACTTTCCTGGTAAACAAATGTCAATAAATAAATATATAAGTAATGTTTGCATGCTGCCAGAATGCTCCTGCTTGTTTAAACTTCCACAGATTGACAGAAGAAAAGTAGAACTGTTCACAGCTGTACATACGTATAAAAGGATTTCAAATGCAGAAATGCAATTTGTAAAATGCTTCTTCATCATCGTGCTTGAGAAAAAAGGAATACTTACATTGTCCTCTCTTATACAACTTAGTTCTTAATTTGTATTATGTCGCACTCCAGAAAGGCAAATTAATATTTTGTTAGTGGATGGCATGCAGTAGTGAATGCATGCCTGGTGACCTGAATTTCAACAAATACTCTGAAATATTCACAAAAATGTTAATATTTTGGAAAGTATATGATGCTTTGATTAATTCTTCAAGAGTTATGATGTTGTGTTACTTATTCCAAGTTATCTCCTTCAGCAGTAGCTGTGATCATTCTTTCTTGAGTGCTGTAAAAAAATCCCCATTCACTTTAATTTTGATTAAACATAGCTCATATACTAAGGGTCTATTTATTGCAGAGATTAGTTGGCATATTTGCTGCATTACGGTGGATCTATAAACTTGTTGTTGGTTGTTCTTATTGCTTAAACCATGCCATACTTTTTCTTTATCTCTTTGTTTCCTCAAGCGGTCTTGTCGTGACCATGAAATAGCTTCTTAGCTGTTGCCACCGCATGCTTTTTTTAACACTGCATCAATTGTTATTTATTATACAGTTTCTAAATTGTGTTAGTTTTATGTTGCTTGTGCTTTTAATATCTTAACTGTCTTTCCAGCACTTGTATGTCTGTTTTCTAATTAAAACTGTTAAGTCAAAATGGGAAGGGCGGGTCATTTTGGTACATGAGATTATGTTATTAGAAAAAAATAGTCAATGAAATGAGAACCCAGAACTCTTCATTGAATTCATAAAAAACATATGGATCTGCCTGCCTATAAATCAAAGGTCTATAGAGTAAAGAACCCCACAATTATCTGTTATGGAAAATGCTCCTGTTTCTACCTTTATTATAATATGTCTAATTTTTGCTATTGTAGCATTGAGGATTTATGACTTAGAACAAGGTTCTCAGTTAACATTTATAATAATCTTCTTTATTCCTTTCTTATAAGACACAGAGTATGCATGGCCTCTGAGTAGTCGTGGACCATTTACGCTGTTTGTGCCAGTGAATAATGGCTTCAAAGGAACAACGGTATGTAACTGGTGAAGTCTTCTTTCTATATTCTCTGAACTTCGACCAAAACCATCAGTGTAGTATTTTCATTTGATAAGGTAGCAAATGTACAGATTAATGCAGCCATTTTCATAATTCAACCAGATGTGAATTTGGCTGCACCATTTCCTTCCTTATGTGTAGTATTTTGTATAATAGTTTTCTATAAGTCCATAACTGCTTGCTGCAGAGTTATGAACAATGAACTGAAATACAGTGGTGCCTGTCTTTGTCAGTTTTTAGTTTCAAAACCTCAGTAAATACACCAGTGGCAGAAACCATCTCCAGATAATGTTGAGTTACTACACATCAAAGAATAGGGAAGTGTTTTTCAGGAATATGTACAGCTAATTAAGCATGTCTTTGGAAATACAACTACTACTAATACTACTGTAACTACAGTAGACTTGCCAGCAGAGGGCACCATTTAGCAAGGGATGGTGCAACATACTGCATGTTCTTTGAGTAAACATCTTGCATTAGTGCATACAAATGTGAATCTCCTGTAGTATGTGTTATTACATTCTTGATAGTTAAACCCAAAGACAGTATAGGACCTTCCTTAGTGAAGCCGTATGCTCCAGGCAGCCCATGTGACTGATGCAGTCTGCTTAACACTTTACAATTTATTATTCATCCTGTAATGATTTCCAGTATTTGAGTGCTAGTGTCTGAGCTTTATTGTGTTGTTGACATTATCATAATAATTTGCACTGCCATTTAACTGCATTACTGACAAAGCACATCCTTCCATCTGAGCTGCAGAAGTCTTTTAAAAATGCACATTTGGCCTCCACAAATGTTGTTGTTGTGTCTTTCAGCTTTTCCCAGTTAGGGGTCGCCACAGTGGAACACCGGTCCGCTAATGATTGGCAGTAGATTTTTACATGCCGAGTTGCCAGCCCTGACGCACAACCTTCAACAAAGGTATGCCCATTCACGCATGTCTCACTGCTGCTAATAAGATGGTGTATTTATAAATCATTAAGTGTAGGACATGTGGCCTGCCCAGTAAGCATTCTGCGTCTATCTTCATGAGGCAGAGACAAGCTGGTTTGCCAGCCTGGAAGAGTAAGATACTTATTATACAGATGAGGTATTTTGACATAGAAACTGTGCAGTAAATTAAGGAGATTTTATTGTCAGAAAAGTCCAGGGCATTCCACAGGTCCATTCTCAGTGCTTACAATAATGTCAGGTGGGGCTCATTGCCAGCATTTACAAAGTGATGCAAAGCTTGAACTATATTCTAAAGTAAATCAAAAAGTAGTGAATAACAGCCAAAACCAAAGAACATTGATTTTCTAGTGGGAGTAGCATCTGGCTGGATTTGGGACACCTTTGAAAACCCTTCTTGTGTGTAGAGCCATGGTATGTACTTACATCTTCTGCTACACACAGGTGTGGTGCTAGAGTCTGTACCAAAGAAAGACATTGTAATGGTAGAAGGAGTTCAGAAAGTGACAAAAAGTATTACATGTATGAGACAGGAGTTGTGCAATGACAGGCAGAGAGCCATCCTAAAAGTTTATCTTTAAGAAAAGGAAAAAAAAACAGCAGGTACACAGCATTCAGAGAGGTATGATGTTTTAAGACCAAGAGTAAATATGACTGTTTTAGCGGAGCTGGTGGTGATAGGTATCATCCAGGCAAATCCTACTAAATATTTTCACAAATCATTTATGGAAACTTAATTCTATTTTTACTTGTCATGGAAAGAACTAAGCAACCATGTTATATAACAGTATTGCCAAATCTAACAAACACAGTAAGGGTGCAAGTAATATTTCTGAGCCACTGATTTGAAATACTAGAAGGATTAGAAAAACTACTTTAAAAGAAGACGTATCCTTATATTGTTTGGCTGAATCTCGTGGATGGATAATGATTATGTACGCTTTCATGAAGTCTTAGGCTACAAGGTTTACAGGTTTTAACTCCATTACACCTTAGGGCAGTGCTCTGGAGCCAGCATTATGGGATTTTTCAGTTCATAAAGCTTTATTTTTCTTATTACAATATATAGCAATAATGCTTCATTGCATTATCCTGCATTTCCCAAAGCAGGGGATACTTTTGTACCTACAGGCTAATAGCATGGTTATACTTGCTTCATGAATAGCAGCACAGCTGCTCAGTAAGACAAGCTGACCAAGAAATATTAAGGTATTCAAAGAACTGCTGTAGCCCACCTTTTGCCCACACTTGTGTCTGAGAAAGCACATGAAGGTCTAACTATACCCTTCTTACTTTGAGTTCACACAGTAACTCAGGCAATGCTGGAAATAGCAAGAGAGCAATGTGAGTGAGCAGATGATGCCAGCTCACTCAACTAGGAAGGGGTGTTACTTGTGCCATTGCAGGAGTGCCATATGGGGGACGTCATCAGATACGCACATGAAACACCATAGTAGAATTCAGTGGCATGGGCCCAGAAAACATTACATTGCACTCTAGCTAAGTGCAAAGGATGTAGACAAGCAGGAAGTCACACTGAGTCTGACAAAGCTGGCACTACAGCAAAGGGGAAGAAGGTACAAGTATAGTAAATCTTCTAATGCTTATTACATGACAGCTTCACTCCTTAGCACTTGCCTCCTTCATGCAGCATCCTTAAGAGCAGATATGAATGAGGGCCTGACTGTGGAAGATGATGATAGCTCCAAACACACACACACACACACACACACACACACACACACAATCACACTCACACACACACACACACACACACACACACACACACACACACACACACACACACACACACACACACACACACACACACACACACACACACACACACACACACACACACACACACACACACACACACACACACACATATATTTATTTATTTTTATTTATTTATTTTACATTTGTCAACCGGGAATGTCTGACTGAGCCAGATCCCTTTTTCAGCAGACTCCTGGGGAGAAAAGCTCCATAGTAATACAAACAAACAAAATAATCGCAGTTGTACTAACAAGTTAAAAACTTAATATGGTGATTTAAGACTGGACTCTGTATACTAGACATTAATAAGGTAAAAGAAAAAAGAAACATCAGAGATGCAAAAAATATTTTAAAGTAACTGAAAACAGCAGCAATGTCTAAGGAGGTTATTGCAGAGAAGGTAAGGAAAATGAAAGTGTCGGGATAATAAAAGGGAGAAAGAAGGAAGGAGTAGAATAAATGAAAGTGTAGAGATGATAGGAGGCAGGGAAAGAAAGGGAGGAGTGGGATAAAGGGAGTAGAGGTAGGTGGAAAGGGAGACAGTGCAGTGCAAGAGGTATGTTAATTAGATGGTTGTATTCAGGGAGGGTAAGAGCAATGGCAGATCCGTTGTTGTTTGAAATACTCTTTTAAGGCCAGCTTGAATTGTTTGGGATGTTTTAGTTTTCTGATTTCAAGAGGGAGTTTGTTCCAGAGTATAGAAGGGGGTGGCTGTATATATTTTGAGCTGATTTAGCTTTGGGTTTATAAATATATAATAGAGCAAGGGATGAGCTCCTGAGATCTCTTGTCGGACAATAGTGTGAGATGAGAGAAGACAGGGCTGGACAATAGGCTGGCTGATACAAAATTGAGTGTATGATTTGGAGCTGTGAGAGCAGGAGAAGGTGGGGTAGTTCAAGCCAGTTTAAGTGTTTCAGGGATAGACAGGGGTGGGATTTATAGGTTTGTTGAGCAGCAAATCTTGCTATAATATGGTATGTTGGCTCAAGCTTGGTTAGTAGAGAGGAGTATAGACTAGTGAGAATTTGGGAGTTATATGTTAAGCAGGGTAGAAGGTAAGTGTGTGTAAGTGTGATTCTAGCTTCATGACAATCTCTGCTTAACATACAAGGCCATGTCAAACCCACAGCTGTTGGACATGCTACACTTAAAGAAATCCCAATCCCTCAGAGACACATGCTCCAAGGATCTAAACCTTGTCATCACAATAAACAAAACATGCTGGAGGGATAGGTTCCTGACCTAGAGACTCCCCAGACTCTGGAATAGACTGCTCATACATGTCAAGCAGTGCGCCTCTTTGGCTCTCTTCAAAAGGAACCCTGACAATTGGATGGGAGAAAGGAATTTCACCCTGAGGATCAGGACTCAGCTAGACAGGGGTCCAGGGAAGTAAATAGTGTGGGAAGAAATAGCCAGGGAATTGTTATGGCTAGGCTTGTATAAGCCCTAGGGCCAACAGCCTAGTACCAACCTATGAACCTATGAGTGAGAAATCTTTTGTTTCTGTATAAGAGTCCTAATTTCAGATGAGTTTTCTTGATATAATTATTAATGTTGTTGTTATTGTGTCTTTCGGCTTTTCCCTGTTAGGGCTCGCCACAGCAGAACTCCGGTCCGCTAATGATTGGTAGTTGATTTTTATGTGCCGAGTTACCAGCCCTGACGCACAACCTTCAACGAAGGTACGCCCATTCACGTATATCTCCATGGTCAAATTTTAGCTGATCATTAATGGTAACACCGAGGAGTTTTGTGCTTGATTCAACTACAATGGGGTATTGTTAAGTGACATTATACTGTTTTGGGGAGAAAGAGTAGTAATTTTGTTTTTTTAGGGTTGAGGATGAGCTGATTGTTGGTGAGCCATGTCTCTACTGAATTAAAGGAAGATTGGGTGACAGATAAGAGTTCAGAAGGAGAATTAGCTATGGTTATGTCTGGAGAGTCATCAGCGTATTGGACTATGGAAGAATGTGGACAGGAGGAATAAAGTAAGTTGGTAAAGATATTAAAAAGTAGTGGTCTGAGAATGGATCTTTGAGGGACACACATTTTTACTGGTAGGGGAGTAGATAGTGTAGAGTGCCATCTGACTGATTGCAGTCTGTCTGTGAGATAGCTAGAGAACCATGCTATGGTATCAGGGGAGAAATTAAGATCAGACAATTTGTCCAGTAATAGAGAGTGAGAAACAGTATCAATGGCCTTTGAGAGATCAAGGAATAGACAGGAGATAAGTTTGTGATCTTCTCTGGCTAAAGAAATAGAGTTACAGAGTAGACAAATGGAAACTGTAAATAGATATTTTACTATCTGCACAATCTAGTACTTCCAGAATATGTGGGCTTCTTTTATTTTCTGTATTATGAAATGTGTGTGGATTAGTCAGAATATGGGTTACATAAGGGGATAGGTTTACTGTATGTGTGTGTGTGTTTTAGGAATAGGGCAACGGTTAAGAAAGGGGGCAGACTGTGTGTGTGTGTGTGTGTGTGTGTGTGTGTGTGTGTGTGTGTGTGTGTGTGTGTGTGTGTGTGTGTGTGTGTGTGTGTGTGTGTGTGTGTGTGTGTATAGAATGTCTAAATATATCTAAATAGACACATGCACACACCTGCACATGTGTACACACCTATATATATGTATATCTACACACACACACACACACACACACACACACGCGCGCACGCGCACATGCACACATGTTTGTGTTTTGTGTGTGTGTGTGTGTGTGTGTGTGTGTGTGTGTGTGTGTGTGTGTGTGTGTGTGAGGTTAGTTTTATTTATTTGTTTGTTGATGCCCACTAGGCACAAATGTCTCTTTCAGCAGTGACCTGGGAGCAATTTAAGATAAAGCAATTTATTCAGAGTTACAGAGTAAGGAAATGGAAACTGTAAATAGATATTTTACTATCTGCACAATCTTGTACTTCCAGAATATGTGAACATCTTTTTATTTTCTGTATGTAGTCTCTTAAACAAACTGTTTTGACATAAATTAAGTTTTGCCTGTATTACCTGTTCAAGAATCACGTTTATCATCAGTGGATGAGCTCTGTATAAAACTTAAAGGTGTAAAGGGAAGTACAATATTGCACACTTCAGAAATACTTCAATTTTGAATAGCAATCGGACATATTTTTAGTTATGCATATATTTTTTGCACTGTGCATAACTCGTTTATAAATCCCAAAATGAGCTTTTCTCAAACAAATCTCACTTGTGTGAAATAAATTACCACATGGCATTGTCTCTTCTCTGAAACTGTCATTACTTTTGAT
>NC_056745.1:341015395-341155395 GCF_019279795.1 Protopterus annectens | reverse complement strand
TAATAATGATATCCATAAATCAAATAATTCAACAGCTAATGTTTTTTCCTCCAGTTTGTATGTGCCATTGTAAGGAGTATTAATCACATTACCTTTCAGTTTTCTTGATTTTCTGATGGAGTTTATAATTTAATCTGGCAAGTCCCTGTTCCACCTACAAAAGTAGACCACAATCTAAAAATTAGTGATTTTAGCATGTAAAATATCATTCAGTTGTACAGCATATTTTACCTAATAGCAGCACAGAGATTCAGAAATATGATTTGTTTCACAGCTGCATGGTCCTAGAGCCAAATGGGCCTTCTAGTGCCTGTCTGTCTATGTAGAATCTGCAGGTTCTCCATATGTCTGCATAGTTAATGCGTTATCCTTACCCTTGTGGCCTGGATCTAAGGGTTCATGGACCACCTTACTTATGCAACTAATTAATAAAGAGCAGTGAATTGTTAATCAAGTATGACATCATCCTTACTTATTGTAATTTATGCCAGATCAGTTAATGTGTGGTATCAATGATGGATGCCCTGTTCTCCCTTTGCATATTACATTTCTATAGTATGTAAATTCTAGGTGGACTATAATAGCACATCATTACATAACCAACTAACATAACCTGTCTTTGTGTCTACATATGTTTCTAATTCATTTCTTGTAACAATAATGTGACTCAAATGGAAAATTGTAAGTTGCAACGTGAATTACCTAAGTTTTATTCGGTGAGCATGTCAGTTGGCAGGTGTTGTATCTCATAGCTTAATTAGTCATATCTGCATGCTTCACTGTACAGTATAATCTTAACTGGAGTCTCTTTTCATTATTTATATTAACCATTACTTAAATATTTGCTTTTATACTTGGTGAAGATGGTAAAGCTTGTTCCAGTTTTTTATTACAGAAGTTCTCAACTCTTTCTTTTGGAAAGTCAGCTTTCTTAAATATTTACCATATTTCTGTTGTCACTGTTTTTATTTTTAATTAGTTGAATACTTTCACAAGTCAACAATATTTTCTAACTGAACTTTTAATTTAAACAACCTGATAACTGCACAGTGCATGTTAAAATGTTGTTTTTACCAGATAGCAACAGCAAAGAAAAATGTCAGAAAATGTATCAGTTGCTCAGTCACTAGTTAACAACACAGTGTTAAGAAATGCACCGTCTCAGTCTAAGGCTGAGATTGTAATAAGAAATGTACTTTTGTTAGTGAAAATAATGTGTTAATTTGTTACAAACGTGGAGGGAATGGTCAAAGTGCAAAGTTGTGTAAAGAAAAGCTATTTGTGAAGTTAAACAGAGGACAATGCAATATACAAACAACTGCATCAAATGTCCACTCACATTCTACTCACCTTCTCTGAAAACGTCATTTTATCTGCTCTATATTCCAAGTTGGAATGACTGTATACATGCTGTATATATTTAAATGTGAAACCTTTGCTGTGTAATTTTGCATGCTTGCGGTCTTATTTAAACTGAAACATACGTATTTTTGAGCTGAGTCTGAAAATGGTCCAGAGGGATTAGGAATCGACTTGGTTAAAAAATAAACAAACAAACAAATCAATAAACTTCTTGTTTGCTCCAACATCAAGAAAAAACTGAGATAGCCCACTGCCAGTAAGTAAAACCATACTAGGAAAATGTTTTGTCTTTTTGGAAGAGATAATCATTTAAGCACTGCTACATCCAGGAAATACAATATCATTTATGAAGGATTCCCTGGAATGCAAGAATAAGATAAAAAAGTAGAGTATCCCCTTACATGTGTGGAAATTGAAACAGTGCTATGAAAACCATGACTTAACTCATGAGTCAATGTCAGGAAAAGATTTACCCTATATTACAACACTGTGGGAAATGCAAAGGTAAGTAGAAATCATAGTCATACTCCCTGTGGTCGCGTGGGTTTCCTCCGAGTACTCCGGTTTCCTCCCAAAGACATGCAGTAGGTGGTTTGGACACTCTAAATTGGCCCTAGGTGTGAGTGTGTGCATGTGTGTGCCTTCTGTAGAAGGTTGAGTGCCGGGCTACCAACTCGACACCGTAAAATTCCACTGCCAGTCATAAGAGGACAGATGATCCGCTGTGGCGACCCCTAACTGGGAAAAGCCGAAAGAAGAAGAATGTGGCATGTTGATGTACTAAACATTATAAGAACAGAGAGAAGGCAGAGCAAGGTAATGTCAGTCATATAACAAAACAGAACCAAAATCAGAAGATGGGAGCTGGTATAGAAACTGCAAAAGGAAACAGCTCACAAGGTAAGTCGGAGGCTGCAAAAGCAAAATCTGCAGAAGTAAAAGATCTGCACACCAAAATATTGAAGCCTACCAATACAGAGTGACCTGAAAGATCAAAACTTGTAGAAATAATTGACTGATGTACCAAACTATTGCATTCTGATAAGACAGAGCAATATTTGAGAGTAAAACCAGTAGAAGAAAGTGAGCCGCACACTAGGCCAGTGCAGTTTGATGATGTAGGAGGGAATCAGAGTGTTATCATGGAGAGAGTTACAGGGCATAGAATTGAAGAATCATTATGGCTTGAAAATATTGAAGAACAACAAATGGAAATGACTACTAGTATGACAGAAAATAAATCTCTGTCTGAGAAAAAGTGCATAATAGGGAATACACAACTGGTCAGAATTCTTTAAATCATAGGGCCATATTACAGGAGATTTCTAATCAAACATTGAATGTTTAGGAAGGGAAATTTACCAGTAACAGAAATAGCATTAATGCAGTTCAGAAAGGAGGTAGAATATCTGACCTGGGTTCTAAACCCACCTCTGTTAGTACAGGACAGAAAATTCAGGACTCTAGTCAGCAGATAATTATAAGTAATTGCATAGGATCAGTAGTATATGAGAAGTGTTTTGAGACACCATGCTCAGTTGTACACAAAGGAAAAGTAAGAGGGAGGCATGCATTTATGCTGAAGTAGAATGAACGCAACACAGTGAAGGAAAAGGCAGTGAAGGGCTGGTGTTAATTTGCCCTGAAACAGAGACAATATCATAAAGAGAAGAAGGAAAGGGAAGTACAGTGTACACTGAGAGGCAGTCCAAGTTGGAACAGAGCCCTAGGGATGGTCTTCAAACTCTTGGCAGGTGAAGAGGGAATCTATCTAGCAAGCTAGTAAAGATCAGGACTAGAAAACTTAAAGGAGACAGAGACTGAAACAAAATGAAGCAGAGTTTGGTGGTGTGTAGAAAAACAATGATTTTGTCTGCTATCAGAAGCTTACTGATATGAGAGTGCAGTAGGACACCAGCATTGTAAGGGATGCCAGTATACAAACTGAAATGAGCTGATGAGGAATTGTGAATTCAAAACTGTAAGGAATTTCAGTGGAGGAAGTGAAGTAAATATCATTATGAAACTGAAGTACACATAGAAATTTAGTAAAATATTGGGTAATCAACCAATTGCAAGGGTGTTACCTGAATGTAAAAGAGTGTAGCCTAGATGGATAAAATCCAACAGCTAGTTTTTAATTGGAGAGAGAGCGTGTTGTACTGAAATAAAGACCTGGAAGCATGAACTGTGGGATGTGCTTAGTTTTTGAATCAAAGAGTGAGGTGTAGAAGAGAGGCACAGAGATTTTAAGTGAAATGCCTAGAAGCTGGGACAAAATTGTTGAAGATGCTTGATTTATGGAGCAGAGAGAAAGGTCTAGGAGAAAGGCTTTCTGCCTGAAAAAGGGACAGTTGTATTACTTGAATAGGAAGTTGAGAATGGGCCAAGTGATACAATAGTTCAGTTTGCAAGTTTAATAAAAATGAGTTTTTGTGCATGTCCTGCCTGCAGTATCTTCATATATCCTGCAACGTATGCACACACACACACACACACACACACACACACACACACACACACACACGCACACACGCACACACGCACACACACACACACACACACACACACACACACACGCACACACGCACACACAACACACACAACACACACACACACACACACACACACACACGCACACACAATCTTCTCTGCATGTCATAGATTCAGTTAAGTACTAGGGTAGCTGCCCTTGCCTGCCGTTTGAAGCCTTGCCAGTTTCCCTTTCGGTGCTTGAAATAATCTGGCCTATTTGGTTATAGGCTGGCCTTACCCATGTCATGGCTGATAATTATATATCACCTCTAATGAGAATAACTGGGATCATAGCAGAGTTAATTTGAAAGGACCTACACATGGGATAAAGCTTTTGGGAGCTGTATCTGTCCATTAGTAGTACTACTTGCAGTCCTGATGTAAATTCTCTGTTTTCCATCCATTGTTCTAAGTTGCACTTGAAAACAGACAGGAATGAACTTTGTTTTATGTGGATGAGGAGTCTATTCCACAGCAGAGGTATCATCTGTGAAATATACCAGTCCCTCCAAAACACTCTGTTGATGTTGCAGAAGAGGCTTAGATCCCTAAACTGAGTATTTCTGATGTTATTTGACTTACTGATGTGCAGGAAAATCCACCAGCAATGGGTTAAAGGATGCCTTGTATGCCAGACACAGGTCATGTATTAGCAGTCTATATGATACTGAGTATAGTGCAGGGCTTTGAGTCAGTCCATGCAGGACAAGTTGTTTACACCTTATATCCTTTTAGTAAGGTATCTCTGTAGGTGTTCCATTTATTGCACATCTCTGGACAAATGCATGGCAAAGGGAGCATTATATTCAATGACTGACCTATTGAAGGCTGAGTAAAGATGAACAATGACATCCCTTTGTTTATAATCTGTGCAATATAGAAGGACTTTCTTACAACAGTAGACACTTGTTGGTCAAAAGTTAGGTCACTGTCCTCATACATTCCCAAATTTCAAACAACTGAGTCAACTCTATAGAATGGACAGGATCCAAGATGTTATTCCCCCTAGTGGGTACTCTGACTAATTTTTCCAAGGCATTTGTATTGACAAAGTATGTTAGTGGTCTTATTATTGCTGCCATACCTTATAGAGTCATGCTGCCCTTTCAGGGAAAAAACATAAAACTAGTTGAGATGGTGCAAATGAAAACTGTGTGAAAAGGCACGACCAGAAGAGGAGTACAATAAAAAGGTTGTGGAAATGAATTTTTCAGCCAGAAGGAGAGGAGGATGGGTAACATGATATGGGTCAGTAAAATAGTCAGTGGGACAGTACAGGACAGTTAACAAGAAAAAGAAGGGCAGATGGGGAGAAGGGGTATAAATGTCATTAAGAATGCATCAACTTTAATTTGAACAGAAAAACATAACATAGAAGGGGTAGTGATTGTAAGATACATACGCCCAGAGTAGTTATAAAGTGCCAGTCCACTGAAGATTTTAAGAAAGAATGTGTGGATGATAAAGAATTGAGTGGACTGCTGGGACAGTAGCAAACAAATGTGTCTTGTTCTACCATCATAGCTAGGTAATGTAATGTGATGCAAATATGTTATTAAGACTTCACTGAACATTTGTACATTGTCTTTCACATGTTGGGTTGGAAATATAGTGCGTTTAATCTCAATAAAATGCTACTTTTCAAATATAAACTTATACATTATAGATTACATGGCATGCATATTGCTGCAGCAGGTATTTATAATATGCCTATTCACTGCAGCCCAAAACGCCAAATAATAATAATATGTACGCCCACTAAAATGCAATGCTATTATCCAGTACAAAATTTCAAATCAATGCTCAGCTAGTTTGTCACTTTCATCATTATGCAAGAGTCAATCATACAGTGTTTTCCTCATTTCCTAAACCATCGCCCTAATTAGTGATAAACAGGAACAAGGGTCAATATGTGCCTGAAACATGCTGTTCCTCTGGCATAGTAACAGTATAGTGTCAGCATTTCACTTATGACCATGACAGGAATTAGTTATTTTCTACTTAGCTTAACTATGCATGCAGTTTAAACAGTTTGGATTTGTTAACTGTTATACTTTTCTCATGATTTTAACATACCGTACCCATCCATTCATGCTTATAACACCACATGTACTTCATGCATTTTTCAGTTTAGTGGGCTACAGTAATTTGAAGGCTGATCCTTTTGGCCTTATAATCCCAGCTCTCTGTAGGCTGTGCTCTCTAAGGCTAGACACTACCCTTCATACTGGTCTGCAGATTCACACATATCAATCAGAGTAGCCTAGGAATTGCTGGATAACATTTGGGATGTTATTATCTGGCCCCCACATGGTTGGACTGGGCATTTACCAATCTCTAATTCTACTAGTTGCTGTCATTTGGGTGCTCTGCCTTAACATGCCCAATTGACAGCCTTATCCAAACAAGTATGATAATCAGCCTGTCAGGCTATGCAAGTAGACTGACATGGTTTTGCCTTAAGTTGCTTACCTATTCGCCAACCTGGCCTGCCTTGTACACCTTTCACTACAGCCCATATGTCATGTTAATGGCAGATTAATAATCTATTCTGATTCTGTGTTCATTTTACTTTGGTTCTGGCTTTGCTGCTGTCTGTGTTATCCAGATGCCTTAAGCTGGACTTCTTAACCATGTAGTGTCAGGCAGTGCTTCAGTTATTCACTTAATATAGTCTGAATAGCTGGTATTCGGTTACCTTATGCATTGTGATACTTCCTGGGTGTTGGCCAGCTATGGCCCTTCGATTAATTATTTTACAATGTTAAGCATTTCTGGTAGTTTAAAGTTTCACTGTTTCATGTTTGATTATAAGGCATTCACTATAATTTGTATTCGATGCACAAACATAGACCCATATTCTGCAACTAATAAGCTTGTATTGAAGGGTTCTGAAAAGTCATGCTGTGCTGGTCTTATAAAACACTGAAAAATTATGATTATTTGCTGGCCAGACTGAAAGCACCAAAGCAGAGCTCCACATTTACAGTGTCAGCTTTTATTAGCTGTGCGGGTGCCAGATATCTACAACAAAGGGTGGATAACTTGAAAAGCCATAGAGAAGCTTTTGAGTACAGACATTTTTTTTGCACTGTCTGGCAGCCTTCAAAAGGAGGCTTGATGGTTTTTAGCAGGAAGACATTTGTGAGTGCAGGGTGGTGGAAAATGTGATGTTGACAGCATGAGTTCATACATCTCGTAGCATGCAAAGACTCAATGATACTTGTGGAAGGCATGAACTGAGCAAGGGGGGATCTAGTGTAGAAAGTATAAACAAGAAACGTGAGCTTGCAGTGTTATGTTGAGGGTTTGCCACTCAGACTTTGCTTCTATCAGTAAACAAAAAAGGGTAAAGTGCATGAAAGTGGTTTGATATTCAGGGCATGAAGTTGTCTGGCAGAAGGAAAAGAAATAAAGTCATAAAGCAAGTAGTTGTCTATCCCAAACGTTTGCTTATATAGTGCATATGTAACACTAACAAGGAGTTATAAAAAGATACCCTCTGGGAATGAGTATGTTTTGACTCTGGGGTAAAGGTAAGCTGAAAATGGCTATATTGAGGTTATGTTTAACAAATTTAATGCATGCTCATCCATCCATCCATAACCCACTTTTTCCCTTCTTTTGCACATAGGGTCAGGGTGTGGGTTCATATTATATGATCGAACACTAGAAATAGCGAATGATATATTATTGAACCCAAATGCACAAAACCACAAATTATTGAATGAACAGATCAGAGATTTTTTTCCCAGGGAAAAAATTTGCTGATCCATAAAAAAAATGTACAAGTAACATAAAGTGGGGGGCTGTGCCCCCACACCCCCCACCTTAAATATACCAACTACGAGATCCCACCACAGTCAAAAAAACAGCAAACTCTGGAGAATAACCCAGAAAATGTTTTCCCTTGGAAAAAATTTGTTGATCCGTTCCTTCGATATTCTGTGGTTTCGTGCATTTGGGTTCGACAAATGAGCATTCGCTATTTCTAGCATTCAAGCATGTAATAGGAGTCCTCAGGGTGTCATATCAACAGTGACCATCATCTAGTGCCATTTTATTAGAAAACTGGAGTACCACTATGAAAATCTCGTTGACAGTAGACAAAATTGCCCAATAAGCATGCACCATAGAAGCCTACAACAAATAATGCAAATTGCAACTCAGTTCTAAAAATTAACATTTTTAGTTACCAAGTGGCTCCCAAACATTACTACTGGTTCAAACGGGACTGTTTTCTTCAAAACAAACAGCATCTTAGCCAGAAGTAAAATGGCACCCACTCAAATGTGATAGTTGAAAAAATGAACATGCAACAAAAGTTAATGCGTGCAAAGTACTGCAATGCTAAATGAAAACAGCCACAGGCTAATCTCCATATGAGGTAGTAATTCAGCATACCTGGAAGTCAAACAATTGTTCTTGTTATACCTATACATAAAATGACTGCCTGCTGGCAAATACCTGAGGCCCCACAATTAACTACTCCAATCTCACTGCAGTCAATGCCCCTCTGTTGCAAAAATGAAACAATGCATGAAAAACATTGCCTGCTCCATTGACACTGTGGTAATCCCTGTCCCAGACACACCAGAAATAATAGAGTGATCATCCACCCTATTCTCCCATTCTTTATCTTACTGTGCCCTAAACATAACATGGCCAAATTTCATTCACTGTATACCTGATGCTGAATACTTCCTCATCCTAAACCATGAGCATATAACATAACTGAAGAGAACACACACACACATGGACAATACACACAAAAACCACACACACACACGCACACACACACATGCACACGCACACACACACACACACACACACACACACACACACACACACACACACACACACACACACACACACACACCATATAAAGAAGTTATTACTTGGTTATCTTTAAAGTCTGAGATAGAAAATCAAAAACAGCCGTATTTCTGAAGGTGTATTTGATGAATGCATGATAAGAACTTTGGTGAATTTGACAATTCAGATGTAAAATAAGCAACGTCTGCATTTCTATTGAAGTTTTCTGTTGTAATTATGAATGGCAAAATTTCAAATTTTGCATTTGAACAAATACAGAAATGTTTCCAACATATTTAAAATCTATCTTTTGTTGGGTTGTGCTTCCTGCACCCCTTGCTTATAATATCTTTAATAGTCACTGCACCTCTGTGAAAGAAAAATTTAATTTGTAGTGACAATCTATACACTGAGTCCTTTTTATAAATTTGTTTAATTTGGAACAGTATCTTCTGACACCAGCATATGCTATCTTCTCCTACTAACATAAAGATGTAGTATAATTCACAGCTTAACTCAAAAAAGAAATACATATCTGGTACCTCTAAGACTATGTTATACTTGTGGTGAAGGAATTATTTGATATCAAAACAAACATATGCATTCTAATTGAAGTGTAGCACAGCGTATGAGCTTATTAGCTCATAAAAAGTGTCAACCTATAGCCCTGGTTTGAGTCCCTCAGTCTGAGCTTCTAAATCATGTGACTACATGTATGATGCTTAAGCAGACAATGTTTACAGGTTGCCTCTTACACAGCCATCTTTGCCAGGTGGCTTTATTTGATTAAAAATTGGATAAAAAATTAATTAACAGTTATAAAATACCTTTACAACCAGTCCATTTTCTTAACTTAATACATTTCAAGGTGTGAAATATTGGACATTCCAGAGGTAGTAAGACCCTCTACCTGTGAATTCAGGCCTCATTATGCCAGTGAGTACCTGGTATTACCCAGTACTATCCATCTTGCTAGGTATTATTATGTTCACTTTGTCATCATATCAGTTTCTATTATATAGTTCTATCAATAGATATTATAATTTTAAAATCAGACGTGGGCATCAGACAATACATGAAAGATGATTTTCTACAGTAAAAACAAAATCTTTCTTCAGTGTTGCAATGATATATTTCAATGTACATACGGTAACTGGCATCAATGACTTTCAATGTGTGATGCACAGAAATGTATATATTTAAATGTTTTATAGCAATATCTGTGCAATCAATACATCAAATAAAAGTTTGCAAGGTTTGGGTAGAGTTTCAATATTTTGGCAAAATGTTTGACAACATTCTTCCAATGAATTTGTCTCTGACACTAAAGTAGTAAATATTTTATTAATGCCCACAAGGGTCTCCTTATTAGGAGTTCAAGACTTGATAATGTAAGTCCCAAAACTGCAACAATTTAAGTGTGATCTAGTACAGATAATAAGAAATGTGATGTTAGACATTATACATCTTTTGTAGGGGTTGAAGTGGCTGCATCCCACCCACTCCCACTACTGAGATCACTGTACCTCAGACAGGAGGGAATACTTCAAGATACAGTAGATCTGGAGTTAATATATATTCTTCCAGAACTGCACATAAATTCTCACAGTACCAAGTACTGTGGATTGCAGTAACAGGAACCCCCAGGAAATAAGAATGCACACATTGTGACTAGGAAGTAACTATTCAGGAAAGAATTCTATTACATCATTTCCATTGTCTGTGTTGTACTGTTTCATAAATGTGCTGTGAACATTCTGGAAAAAGTAGCTAAGATAACATTGGAGTAAATGCAGTTTTATAAATTTATTGTTTTGTAAGTGAAAGATCACTCTTCGTCTGTTGTCTTACAAGGTTTTGTATCAGTGGACCAGGAAGCTAATTTCCCTTAATAACAATAAAATCAACCTTTGGGAAAGAATAGTTCAGTGTCATAATTCACAAGGCTGGAGTACAAATGCTATATTAATCATTTACAGCTTAATATTGAAAACGAAAAAAAAACATGTCACAGCACTGAAATGAAATTTGCTAAAATGTTTAGAAAGAGAAAACATTACTGGCATACACAAAACATTAACTTAATGAGGACCGAGGGAATACGAATGCTTTTTTAATCTGATGATGATGATGATTTTAAATTCTAATGAGTAAGCATGAGTAGAATATGACAGCCAGGACTGGGTTGGGTCAGAAACAACACTGGACTGGTCTTTTTACTTTATTGAAGCAGATTGGATTTTTTTTTTTTTTTTGGTATATGACTCTAAGAACTGTAGACTATATTTAGACAACAACTAAGATACTAGATTACAAATGATAGAACGTTGGAGATATTTTTATTTTTTTTTTAGAACATTACAAGGATGACAGAGATGCAGATAATTATACAGAGTGAGGATGGGGGAAATTAAACAGAGTGATTTCAGATTAATTTATAGCAGAGGGGTAAGTGCATGCATAGAGAGGAAGGATGAAATTGTGAAAAAAGAAGTTCTCCATGTGGACACTACAGTGAAAGGTATAGTAGTAAAAGTTGTCCCAGTAAGAATGGAGCCTGACAGCAAAATAACCAATCAGCTTTGTTATCAGCTTATTTTATTAATTAGTACAAAACTGCATTCAGATTTGCTATGGTTGCCAGCTGCTAATAAAATAACAATAATCTATTACTTCTAACCAGCTGTATTAGTGATAATGAATGAGGCCAGTGTTTCCCAGGATAAAGCTTTCCTAAACAAGGACTGCTTATGTGTGCGCAGAGCAACTGTAAAAAAAAAAATAAATAACATGCTTCTGTACATAAATGCTAATCAATATATGATCACCCATGAACAAAAGTCACCCTGAAAGTCAGACTGATGATTCCACATTGCTCAAACTGAACTCAATAGGAACTACTGGCCCTGTTACATTAAGCAAATACAAATATACGAAAGGAGGTATAAAACAACAACAGCAGCTTTTCTGTGGTAGAAAGTAGCAATGCCATTCATGCAACAAATTTCAACCTGTCACCTCAACTTATCAACTTTACAGTTACTGAAAGATGTAGAAAAGAAAAAACTTCAATTCAACAACCTTGGGTGTTCGGCACGTTGAACATTTCCCTCCCTGTAATAGTGATTTATGTACTTTTTGAGATGCTAATCTCACCAGCTAGATGTTGAATTAACCCGGTATTAAAAGACTGAAATACTATCATAAACACAAACATAATGCATTTAAATGAGTTTGTTCTATAGCTACCACAAGGACAGCTATAGAACATATCATAACTATATTCACTACATCTTTTCCCATTGAAATGAGTTTGTTCTATAGCTACCACAAGGACAGCTATAGAACATATGAAAACTATATTCCCTACATCTTTTCCCATTGAAATGAGTTTGTTCTATACCTACCACAAGGACGGCTATAGAACATATGATAACTATATTCACTACATCTTTTCCCATTGAAATGAGTTTGTTCTATAGCTACCACAAGGACAGCTATAGAACATATGATAACTATATTCACTACATCTTTTCCCATTGAAATGAGTTTGTTCTATAGCTACCACAAGGACAGCTATAGAACATATGATTACTATATTCACTACATCTTTTCCCATTGAAATGAGTTTGTTCTATAGCTACCACAAGGACAGCTATAGAACATATGATAAATATACTCACTACATCTTTTCCCATTGAAATGAGTTTGTTATATAGCTTCCACAAGGACGGCTATAGAACATATGATAAATATATTCACTACATCTTTTCCCATTGAAATGAGTTTGTTCTATAGCTACCACAAGGACAGCTATAGAACATATGATAAATATATTCACTACATCTTTTCCCATTGAAATGAGTTTGTTCTATAGCTACCACAAGGACAGCTATAGAACATATGATAACTATATTCACTACATCTTTTCCCATTGAAATGAGTTTGTTCTACAGCTACCACAAGGACAGCTATAGAACATATGATAACTATATTCACTACATCTTTTCCCATTGAAATGAGTTTGTTCTACAGCTACCACAAGGACGGCTATAGAACATATGATAACTATATTCACTACATCTTTTCTCATTGAAATGAGTTTGTTCTATAGCTACCACAAGGACAGCTATAGAACATATGATAACTATATTCACTACATATTTTCCCATTGAAATGAATTTGTTCTATAGCTACCACAAGGACGGCTATAGAACACATGATAAATATATTCACTACATCTTTTCCCATTGAAATGAGTTTGTTCTATAGCTACCACAAGGACAGCTATAGAACATAAGATAAATATATTCACTACATCTTTTCCCATTGAAATGAGTTTGTTCTATAGCTACCACAAGGACGGCTATAGAACATATGATAACTATATTCCCTACATCTTTTCCCAATGAAATGAGTTTGTTTTATAGCTACCACAAGGACGGCTATAGAACATATGATAACTATATTCACTACATCTTTTCCCATTGAAATGAGTTTGTTCTCTAGCTACCACAAGGACAGCTATAGAACATATGATAACTATATTCACTACATCTTTTCCCATTGAAATGAGTTTGTTCTATAGCTACCACAAGAACAGCTATAGAACACATGATAACTATATTCACTACATCTTTTCCCATTGAAATGAGTTTGTTCTATAGCTACCACAAGGACAGCTATAGAACACATGATAAATATATTCACTACATCTTTTCCCATTGAAATGAGTTTGTTCTATAGCTACCACAAGGACGGCTATAGAACACATGATAAATATATTCACTACATCTTTTCCCATTGAAATGAGTTTGTTCTATAGCTACCACAAGGACGGCTATAGAACACATGATAAATATATTCACTACATCTTTTCCCATTGAAATGAGTTTGTTCTATAGCTACCACAAGGACAGCTATAGAACACATGATGAATATATTCACAACATCTTTTCCCATTGAAATGAGTTTGCTCTATAGCTACCACAAGGACGGCTATAGAACATATGATAACTATATTCACTACATCTTTTCCCATTGAAATGAGTTTGTTCTATAGCTACCACAAGGACGGCTATAGAACATATGATAACTATATTCACTACATCTTTTCCCATTGAAATGAGTTTGTTCTATAGCTACCACAAGGACGGCTATAGAACATATGATAACTATATTCACTACATCTTTTCCCATTGAAATGAGTTTGTTCTATAGCTACCACAAGGACGGCTATAGAACATATGATAACTATATTCACTACATCTTTTCCCATTGAAATGAGTTTGTTCTATAGCTACAAGGACAGCTATAGAACATATGATAACTATATTCACTACATCTTTTCCCATTGAAATGAGTTTGTTCTATAGCTACCACAAGGACGGCTATAGAACATATGATAACTATATTCACTACATCTTTTCCCATTGAAATGAGTTTGTTCTATAGCTACCACAAGGACGGCTATAGAACACATGATAAATATATTCACTACATCTTTTCCCATTGAATGAGTTAGTTCTATAGCTACCACAAGGACGGCTATAGAAGACATGATAAATATATTCACTACATCTTTTCCCATTGAATGAGTTTGTTCTATAGCTACCACAAGGACGGCTATAGAACACATGATAAATATATTCACTACATCTTTTCCCATTGAAATGAGTTTGTTCTATAGCTACCACAAGGACGGCTATAGAACATATGATAACTATATTCACTACATCTTTTCCCATTGAAATGAGTTTGTTCTATAGCTACCACAAGGACGGCTATAGAACATATGATAAATATATTCACTACATCTTTTCCCATTGAAATGAGTTTGTTCTATAGCTACCACAAGGACGGCTATAGAACACATGATAAATATATTCACTACATCTTTTCCCATTGAAATGAGTTTGTTCTATAGCTACCACAAGGACGGCTATAGAACATATGATAAATATATTCACTACATCTTTTCCCATTGAAATGAGTTTGTTCTATAGCTACCACAAGGACAGCTATAGAACATATGATAACTATATTCACTACATCTTTTCCCATTGAAATGAGTTTGTTCTATAGCTACAAGGACAGCTATAGAACATATGATAACTATATTCACTACATCTTTTCCCATTGAAATGAGTTTGTTCTATAGCTACCACAAGGACAGCTATAGAACATATCATAACTATACTCACTACATCCTTTCCCATTGCAATGAGTTTGTTCTATAGCTACCAGAAGGACCGCTATAGAACATATGATAACTATATTCACTACATCTTTTCCCATTGAATGAGTTTGTTCTATAGCTACCACAAGGACGGCTATAGAACATATGATAACTATATTCACTACATCTTTTCCCATTGAAATGAGTTTGTTCTATAGCTACCACAAGGACTACTATAGAACATATGATAAATATACTCACTACATCTTTTCCCATTGAAATGAGTTTGTTCTATAGCTTCCACAAGGACGGCTATAGAACATATGACAAATATATTCACTACATCTTTTCCCATTGAAATGAGTTTGTTCTATAGCTACCACAAGGACGGCTATAGAACATATGATAAATATACTCACTACATCTTTTCCCATTGAAATGAGTTTGTTCTATAGCTACCACAAGGACAGCTATAGAACATATGATAACTATATTCACTACATCTTTTCCCATTGAAATGAGTTTGTTCTATAGCTACCACAAGGACGGCTATAGAACATATAACTATATTCACTACATCTTTTCCCATTGAAATGAGTTTATTCTATAGCTACCACAAGGACGGCTATAGAACACATGATAAATATATTCACTACATCTTTTCCCATTGAAATGAGTTTGTTCTATAGCTACCACAAGGACAGCTATAGAACATATGATAAATGTATTCACTACATCTTTTCCCATTGAAATGAGTTTGTTCTATAGCTACCACAAGGACAGCTATAGAACATATGATAACTATATTCACTACATCTTTTCCCATTGAAATGAGTTTGTTCTATAGCTACCACAAGGACAGCTATAGAACATATGATAACTATATTCACTACATCTTTTCCCATTGAAATGAGTTTGTTCTATAGCTACCACAAGGACAGCTATAGAACATATGATAACTATATTCACTACATCTTTTCCCATTGAAATGAGTTTGTTCTATAGCTACCACAAGAACAGCTATAAAACACATGATAACTATATTCACTACATCTTTTCCCATTGAAATGAGTTTGTTCTATAGCTACCACAAGGACAGCTATAGAACACATGATAAATATATTCACTACATCTTTTCCCATTGAAATGAGTTTGTTCTATAGCTACCACAAGGACGGCTATAGAACACATGATAAATATATTCACTACATCTTTTCCCATTGAAATGAGTTTGTTCTATAGCTACCACAAGGACGGCTATAGAACACATGATAAATATATTCACTACATCTTTTCCCATTGAAATGAGTTTGTTCTATAGCTACCACAAGGACGGCTATAGAACACATGATAAATATATTCACTACATCTTTTCCCAATGAAATGAGTTTGTTCTATAGCTACCACAAGGACGGCTATAGAACACATGATAAATATATTCACTACATCTTTTCCCATTGAAATGAGTTTGTTCTATAGCTACCACAAGGACAGCTATAGAACATATGATAAATATACTCACTACATCTTTTCCCATTGAAATGAGTTTGCTCTATACCTACCACAAGGACAGCTATAGAACATATGATAACTATATTCACTACATCTTTTCCCATTGAAATGAGTTTGTTCTACAGCTACCACAAGGACAGCTATAGAACATATGATAACTATATTCACTACATCTTTTCCCATTGAAATGAGTTTGTTCTATAGCTACAAGGACAGCTATAGAACATATGATAACTATATTCACTACATCTTTTCCCATTGAAATGAGTTTGTTCTATAGCTACCACAAGGACGGCTATAGAACATATGATAACTATATTCACTACATCTTTTCCCATTGAATGAGTTTGTTCTATAGCTACAAGGACAGCTATAGAACATATGATAACTATATTCACTACATTTTTTCCCATTGAAATGAGTTTGTTCTATAGCTACCACAAGGACTACTATAGAACATATGATAAATATACTCACTACATCTTTTCCCATTGAATTGAGTTTGTTATATAGCTTCCACAAGGACGGCTATAGAACATATGACAAATATATTCACTACATCTTTTCCCATTGAAATGAGTTTGTTCTATAGCTACCACAAGGACGGCTATAGAACATATGATAAATATACTCACTACATCTTTTCCCATTGAAATGAGTTTGTTCTATAGCTACCACAAGGACAGCTATAGAACATATGATAACTATATTCACTACATCTTTTCCCATTGAAATGAGTTTGTTCTATAGCTACAAGGACAGCTATAGAACATATGATAACTATATTCACTACATCTTTTCCCATTGAAATGAGTTTGTTCTATAGCTACAAGGACAGCTATAGAACATATGATAACTATATTCACTACATCTTTTCCCATTGAAATGAGTTTGTTCTATAGCTACCACAAGGACGGCTATAGAACATATGATAACTATATTCACTACATCTTTTCCCATTGAAATGAGTTTGTTCTATAGCTAAAAGGACAGCTATAGAACATATGATAACTATATTCACTACATCTTTTCCCATTGAAATGAGTTTGTTCTATAGCTACCACAAGGACTACTATAGAACATATGATAAATATACTCACTACATCTTTTCCCATTGAATTGAGTTTGTTATATAGCTTCCACAAGGACGGCTATAGAACATATGACAAATATATTCACTACATCTTTTCCCATTGAAATGAGTTTGTTCTATAGCTACCACAAGGACGGCTATAGAACATATGATAAATATACTCACTACATCTTTTCCCATTGAAATGAGTTTGTTCTATAGCTACCACAAGGACAGCTATAGAACATATGATAACTATATTCACTACATCTTTTCCCATTGAAATGAGTTTGTTCTATAGCTACCACAAGGACAGCTATAGAACATATGATAACTATATTCACTGCATCTTTTCCCATTGAAATGAGTTTGTTCTATAGCTACCACAAGGAGGGCTATAGAACATATGAAAACTATATTCACTACATCTTTTCCCATTGAAATGAGTTTGTTCTATAGCTACCACAAGGACAGCTATAGAACATATGATAACTATATTCACTACATCTTTTCTCTTTGAAATGAGTTTGTTCTATAGCTACCACAAGGACGGCTATAGAACATATAACTATATTCACTACATCTTTTCCCATTGAAATTAGTTTATTCTATAGCTACCACAAGGACGGCTATAGAACACATGATAAATATATTCACTACATCTTTTCCCATTGAAATGAGTTTGTTCTATAGCTACCACAAGGACAGCTATAGAACATATGATAAATGTATTCACTACATCTTTTCCCATTGAAATGAGTTTGTTCTATAGCTACCACAAGGACAGCTATAGAACATATGATAACTATATTCGTTACATCTTTTCCATTGAAATGAGTTTGTTTTATAGCTACCACAAGGACGGCTATAGAACATATGATAACTATATTCACTACATCTTTTCCCATTGAAATGAGTTTGTTCTATAGCTACCACAAGGACAGCTATAGAACATATGATAACTATATTCACTACATCTTTTCCCATTGAAATGAGTTTGTTCTATAGCTACCACAAGAACAGCTATAAAACACATGATAACTATATTCACTACATCTTTTCCCATTGAAATGAGTTTGTTCTATAGCTACCACAAGGACAGCTATAGAACACATGATAAATATATTCACTACATCTTTTCCCATTGAAATGAGTTTGTTCTATAGCTACCACAAGGACGGCTATAGAACACATGATAAATATATTCACTACATCTTTTCCCATTGAATGAGTTTGTTCTATAGCTACCACAAGGACGGCTATAGAACACATGATAAATATATTCACTACATCTTTTCCCATTGAATGAGTTTGTTCTATAGCTACCACAAGGACGGCTATAGAACACATGATAAATATATTCACTACATCTTTTCCCAATGAAATGAGTTTGTTCTATAGCTACCACAAGGACGGCTATAGAACACATGATAAATATATTCACTACATCTTTTCCCATTGAAATGAGTTTGTTCTATAGCTACCACAAGGACAGCTATAGAACATATGATAAATATACTCACTACATCTTTTCCCATTGAAATGAGTTTGCTCTATACCTACCACAAGGACAGCTATAGAACATATGATAACTATATTCACTACATCTTTTCCCATTGAAATGAGTTTGTTCTACAGCTACCACAAGGACAGCTATAGAACATATGATAACTATATTCACTACATCTTTTCCCATTGAAATGAGTTTGTTCTATAGCTACAAGGACAGCTATAGAACATATGATAACTATATTCACTACATCTTTTCCCATTGAAATGAGTTTGTTCTATAGCTACCACAAGGACGGCTATAGAACATATGATAACTATATTCACTACATCTTTTCCCATTGAAATGAGTTTGTTCTATAGCTACAAGGACAGCTATAGAACATATGATAACTATATTCACTACATTTTTTCCCATTGAAATGAGTTTGTTCTATAGCTACCACAAGGACTACTATAGAACATATGATAAATATACTCACTACATCTTTTCCCATTGAATTGAGTTTGTTATATAGCTTCCACAAGGACGGCTATAGAACATATGACAAATATATTCACTACATCTTTTCCCATTGAAATGAGTTTGTTCTATAGCTACCACAAGGACGGCTATAGAACATATGATAAATATACTCACTACATCTTTTCCCATTGAAATGAGTTTGTTCTATAGCTACCACAAGGACAGCTATAGAACATATGATAACTATATTCACTACATCTTTTCCCATTGAAATGAGTTTGTTCTATAGCTACAAGGACAGCTATAGAACATATGATAACTATATTCACTACATCTTTTCCCATTGAAATGAGTTTGTTCTATAGCTACAAGGACAGCTATAGAAAATATGATAACTATATTCACTACATCTTTTCCCATTGAAATGAGTTTGTTCTATAGCTACCACAAGGACGGCTATAGAACATATGATAACTATATTCACTACATCTTTTCCCATTGAAATGAGTTTGTTCTATAGCTAAAAGGACAGCTATAGAACATATGATAACTATATTCACTACATCTTTTCCCATTGAAATGAGTTTGTTCTATAGCTACCACAAGGACTACTATAGAACATATGATAAATATACTCACTACATCTTTTCCCATTGAATTGAGTTTGTTATATAGCTTCCACAAGGACGGCTATAGAACATATGACAAATATATTCACTACATCTTTTCCCATTGAAATGAGTTTGTTCTATAGCTACCACAAGGACGGCTATAGAACATATGATAAATATACTCACTACATCTTTTCCCATTGAAATGAGTTTGTTCTATAGCTACCACAAGGACAGCTATAGAACATATGATAACTATATTCACTACATCTTTTCCCATTGAAATGAGTTTGTTCTATAGCTACCACAAGGACAGCTATAGAACATATGATAACTATATTCACTGCATCTTTTCCCATTGAAATGAGTTTGTTCTATAGCTACCACAAGGAGGGCTATAGAACATATGAAAACTATATTCACTACATCTTTTCCCATTGAAATGAGTTTGTTCTATAGCTACCACAAGGACAGCTATAGAACATATGATAACTATATTCACTACATCTTTTCTCTTTGAAATGAGTTTGTTCTATAGCTACCACAAGGACGGCTATAGAACATATAACTATATTCACTACATCTTTTCCCATTGAAATTAGTTTATTCTATAGCTACCACAAGGACGGCTATAGAACACATGATAAATATATTCACTACATCTTTTCCCATTGAAATGAGTTTGTTCTATAGCTACCACAAGGACAGCTATAGAACATATGATAAATGTATTCACTACATCTTTTCCCATTGAAATGAGTTTGTTCTATAGCTACCACAAGGACAGCTATAGAACATATGATAACTATATTCGTTACATCTTTTCCATTGAAATGAGTTTGTTTTATAGCTACCACAAGGACGGCTATAGAACATATGATAACTATATTCACTACATCTTTTCCCATTGAAATGAGTTTGTTCTATAGCTACCACAAGGACAGCTATAGAACATATGATAACTATATTCACTACATCTTTTCCCATTGAAATGAGTTTGTTCTATAGCTACCACAAGAACAGCTATAAAACACATGATAACTATATTCACTACATCTTTTCCCATTGAAATGAGTTTGTTCTATAGCTACCACAAGGACAGCTATAGAACACATGATAAATATATTCACTACATCTTTTCCCATTGAAATGAGTTAATTCTATAGCTACCACAAGGACGGCTATAGAACACATGATAAATATATTCACTACATCTTTTCCCATTGAAATGAGTTTGTTCTATAGCTACCACAAGGACGGCTATAGAACACATGATAAATATATTCACTACATCTTTTCCCATTGAAATGAGTTTGTTCTATAGCTACCACAAGGACGCTATAGAACACATGATAAATATATTCACTACATCTTTTCCCAATGAAATGAGTTTGTTCTATAGCTACCACAAGGACGGCTATAGAACACATGATAAATATATTCACTACATCTTTTCCCATTGAAATGAGTTTGTTCTATAGCTACCACAAGGACAGCTATAGAACATATGATAAATATACTCACTACATCTTTTCCCATTGAAATGAGTTTGCTCTATACCTACCACAAGGACAGCTATAGAACATATGATAACTATATTCACTACATCTTTTCCCATTGAAATGAGTTTGTTCTACAGCTACCACAAGGACAGCTATAGAACATATGATAACTATATTCACTACATCTTTTCCCATTGAAATGAGTTTGTTCTATAGCTACCACAAGGACAGCTATAGAACACATGATAACTATATTCACTACATCTTTTCCCATTGAAATGAGTTTGTTCTATAGCTACCACAAGGACAGCTATAGAACATATGATAACTATATTCACTACATCTTTTCCTATTGAAATGAGTTTGTTCTATAGCTACCACAAGGACAGCTATAGAACATATGATAACTATATTCACTACATCTTTTCCCATTGAAATGAGTTTGTTCTATAGCTACCACAAGGACAGCTATAGAACATATGATAACTATATTCACTACATCTTTTCCCATTGAAATGAATTTGTTCTATAGCTACCACAAGGACAGCTATAGAACATAGGTTCATAGATTCATAGGTTTATACTAGGCTATCTGCCCTAAGGCATTTATAAGCCTAGCCCAAAGTTTTGTGGCTTACGCCACCCCTTATATGAAAAAATACTGTGCCCATTAGTTTGTTGTGCCTCTGTCCAGCAGTGACACAGAGATTATTCCCGAGGTAAACCTACGATCTCCCATCCACAGGTCAAGATTTCTCTATACCTCTGTACCACAAGGACGGCTATAGAACATATGATAACTATATTCACTACATCTTTTCCCATTGAAATGAGTTTGTTCTATAGCTACCACAAGGACGGCTATAGAACATATGATAACTATATTCACTACATCTTTTCCCATTGAAATGAGTTTGTTCTATAGCTACCACAAGGACAGCTATAGAACATATGATAAATATATTCACTACATCTTTTCCCATTGAAATGAGTTTGTTCTATAGCTACCAGAAGGACAGCTATAGAACATATGATAACTATATTCACTACATCTTTTTCCATTGAAATGAGTTTGTTCTATAGCTACCACAAGGACAGCTATAGAACATATGATAAATATACTCACTACATCTTTTCCCATTGAAATGAGTTTGTTATATAGCTACCACAAGGATGGCTATAGAACATATGATAAATATATTCACTACATCTTTTCCCATTGAAATGAGTTTGTTCTATAGCTACCACAAGGACGGCTATAGAACATATGATAACTATATTCACTACATCTTTTCCCATTGAAATGAGTTTGTTCTATAGCTACCACAAGGACAGCTATAGAACATAAGATAAATATACTCACTACATCTTTTCCCATTGAAATGAGTTTGTTATATAGCTACCACAAGGATGGCTATAGAACATATGATAAATATATTCACTACATCTTTTCCCATTGAAATGAGTTTGTTCTATAGCTACCACAAGGACGGCTATAGAACATATGATAACTATATTCACTACATCTTTTCCCATTGAAATGAGTTTGTTCTATAGCTACCACAAGGACGGCTATAGAACATATGATAACTATATTCACTACATCTTTTCCCATTGAAATGAGTTTGTTCTATAGCTACCACAAGGACGACTATAGAACATATGATAAATATACTCACTACATCTTTTCCCATTGAAATGAGTTTGTTATATAGCTACCACAAGGATGGCTATAGAACATATGATAAATATATTCACTACATCTTTTCCCATTGAAATGAGTTTGTTCTATAGCTACCACAAGGACGGCTATAGAACATATGATAACTATATTCACTACATCTTTTCCCATTGAAATGAGTTTGTTCTATAGCTACCACAAGGACAGCTATAGAACATAAGATAAATATACTCACTACATCTTTTCCCATTGAAATGAGTTTGTTATATAGCTACCACAAGGATGGCTATAGAACATATGATAAATATATTCACTACATCTTTTCCCATTGAAATGAGTTTGTTCTATAGCTACCACAAGGACGGCTATAGAACATATGATAACTATATTCACTACATCTTTTCCCATTGAAATGAGTTTGTTCTATAGCTACCACAAGGACGGCTATAGAACATATGATAACTATATTCACTACATCTTTTCCCATTGAAATGAGTTTGTTCTATAGCTACCACAAGGACGACTATAGAACATATGATAAATATACTCACTACATCTTTTCCCATTGAAATGAGTTTGTTATATAGCTACCACAAGGATGGCTATAGAACATATGATAAATATATTCACTACATCTTTTCCCATTGAAATGAGTTTGTTCTATAGCTACCACAAGGACGGCTATAGAACATATGATAACTATATTCACTACATCTTTTCCCATTGAAATGAGTTTGTTCTATAGCTACCACAAGGACGGCTATAGAACATATGATAACTATATTCACTACATCTTTTCCCAATGAAATGAGTTTGTTCTATAGCTACCACAAGGACGGCTATAGAACATATGATAAATATACTCACTACATCTTTTCCCATTGAAATGAGTTTGTTCTATAGCTACCACAAGGACGGCTATAGAACATATGATAAATATATTCACTACATCTTTTCCCAATGAAATGAGTTTGTTCTATAGCTACCACAAGGACGGCTATAGAACATATGATAAATATACTCACTACATCTTTTCCCATTGAAATGAGTTTGTTCTATAGCTACCACAAGGACGGCTATAGAACACATGATAACTATATTCACTACATCTTTTCCCATTGAAATGAGTTTGTTCTATAGCTACCACAAGGACGGCTATAGAACATATGATAACTATATTCACTACATCTTTTCCCATTGAAATGAGTTTGTTCTATAGCTACCACAAGGACAGCTATAGAACATATGATAAATATATTCACTACATCTTTTCCCATTGAAATGAGTTTGTTCTATAGCTACCACAAGGACAGCTATAGAACATATGATAACTATATTCACTGCATCTTTTCCCATTGAAATGAGTTTGTTCTATAGCTACGACAAGGAGGGCTATAGAACATATGAAAACTATATTCACTACATCTTTTCCCATTGAAATGAGTTTGTTCTATAGCTACCACAAGGACAGCTATAGAACATATGATAACTATATTCACTACATCTTTTCTCATTGAAATGAGTTTGTTCTATAGCTACCACAAGGACGGCTATAGAACATAGAACTATATTCACTACATCTTTTCCCATTGAAATGAGTTTGTTCTATAGCTACCACAAGGACGGCTATAGAACACATGATAAATATATTCACTACATCTTTTCCCATTGAAATGAGTTTGTTCTATAGCTACCACAAGGACAGCTATAGAACATATGATAAATATATTCACTACATCTTTTCCCATTGAAATGAGTTTGTTCTATAGCTACCACAAGGACAGCTATAGAACATATGATAACTATATTCGTTACATCTTTTCCATTGAAATGAGTTTGTTTTATAGCTACCACAAGGACGGTTATAGAACATATGATAACTATATTCACTACATCTTCTCCCATTGAAATGAGTTTGTTCTATAGCTACCACAAGGACAGCTATAGAACATATGATAACTATATTCACTACATCTTTTCCCATTGAAATGAGTTTGTTCTATAGCTACCACAAGAACAGCTATAAAACACATGATAACTATATTCACTACATCTTTTCCCATTGAAATGAGTTTGTTCTATAGCTACCACAAGGACGGCTATAGAACACATGATAAATATATTCACTACATCTTTTCCCATTGAAACGAGTTTGTTCTATAGCTACCACAAGGACGGCTATAGAACACATGATAAATATATTCACTACATCTTTTCCCATTGAAATGAGTTTGTTCTATAGCTACCACAAGGATGGCTATAGAACACATGATAAATATATTCACTACATCTTTTCCCATTGAAACGAGTTTGTTCTATAGCTACCACAAGGACAGCTATAGAACACATGATAAATATATTCACTACATCTTTTCCCATTGAAATGAGTTTGTTCTATAGCTACCACAAGGACGGCTATAGAACACATGATAAATATGTTCACTACATCTTTTCCCATTGAAATGAGTATGTTCTATAGCTACCACAAGGACGGCTATAGAACACATGATAAATATATTCACTACATCTTTTCCCATTGAAATGAGTTTGTTCTATAGCTACCACAAGGACGGCTATAGAACACATGATAAATATATTCACTACATCTTTTCCCATTGAAATGAGTTTGTTCTATAGCTACCACAAGGACGGCTATAGAACACATGATAAATATATTCACTACATCTTTTCCCATTGAAATGAGTTTGTTCTATAGCTACCACAAGGACGGCTATAGAACACATGATAAATATATTCACTACATCTTTTCCCATTGAAATGAGTTTGCTCTATAGCTACCACAAGGACGGCTATAGAACACATGATAACTATATTCACAACATCTTTTCCCATTGAAATGAGTTTGTTCTATAGCTACCATAAGGACAGCTATAGAACATATGATAACTATATTCACTACATCTTTTCCCATTGAAATGAGTTTGTTCTGTAGCTACCACAAGGACAGCTATAAAACATAGGTTCATAGATTCATAGGTTTATACTAGGCTATCTGCCCTAAGGCATTTGTAAGCCTAGCCCAAAGTTTTGTGGCTTACGCCACCCCTTATATGAAAAAATACTGTGCCCATTAGTTTGTAGTGCCTCTGTCCAGCAGTGACACAGAGATTATTCCCGAGGTAAACCTCCGATCTCCCATCCACAGGTCAAGATTTCTCTTGAACAGAGCCAGCGAGGTGCTCTGTCTCACATGGACTGGGATTTTATTCCACAGCATAGGGAGTCTCTGAGTGATAAATCTATCCCTCCAGCACGTCCTATTTATATCCATGCTAAGGTTTAAGTTGCTTGCTCTAGTGGTTTTGGTGGATTTGGATTTTTTGAGGTGGAGCATGTCCATTAATTCCGGGTTGGACATGGCCTTGTATGTCAGGCACATGTCACCTCTGAGCAGACGGTATGCAACTGAATAGAGCTGGAGTTTCTTCAATCTGGCAGCAAATGACAGATTTTGGAGTCCCTTTATCCTTTTGGTGAGGAACTTTTGGGGTCTCTCCAATTGCTGCAGATGTCGGTTGAGATACATCCCGAATGGGGCATTGTACTCGATCATTGGTCTGATAATTGAAGAGTACAGGGGAACAATGACCTCACTAGATCTGGATGTGAATCCCTTCATGATCAGGTGGGCAATGTAGAAGGTCTTTCTAACCACTTTAGCAACGTGAGTGTCAAAAGAAAGGCCACTGTCAACCTGGGTCCCCAGGTCCCTGTTAACCTCTTCTGTGCTTAGTGGATTGCCACCTATATGGTAGCTTGGGGTTACCTTGTTTTTCCCGAAGGGTATGGCTATACATTTTTTGGCGTTTAACTTCAGGCCATGGCTCTGGCACCAGCTATCTGTTTCCGTGAGTCCCTTCTGAAGGATATCCGTGTCCGATGCACTTTCCACTATGGCGCCCAGTTTGCAGTCGTCTGCAAACTTTGTCAGCCAAAGTCCTCCCACGTTGGCCTGTTCTTCTGAGAAGTAGATGCTGAACAATAGGGGGCCAAGGACCGAGCCCTGTGGGACACCACTTGTGACCGGCTTGGAGTCTGACATAGCGCCAGCAACTCTAACCCTGTGGGTTCTGTCCTTAAGCCAATTTGCAACCCATCTTCTGACATATGGGTTTACGTTTAAGCTGGTAAGTTTTTCTACAATACCCGAGTGGGGTATTGTGTCGAAAGCCTTTGCAAGGTCAAGGTAGGCTGTATGGACTGCCTTTCTCTCATCAATGGCCTTGGTAACTGTTTCAAAAAAGTCGACCAAATTCAAAAGGCATGATCTTCCCTTAACGAAGCCAAACTGGGTCGGGTCCAATGTCTGCAAGTCCCCTATATCTTTGTTTATGAGCTCCATTATGACACTCTCCATAACTTTGCAGACTAGACTTGTTAAGCTTATGGGCCGGTAATTACCAGGGTCCGTAGAGGCACTGCCTTTGTGGAGTGGGACCACAGTTGCTGTATGCCACTCCTTGGGCATGTATCCTGTGGTAAGGCTGAGATTAAACAGCTGCCTTATGTGCGGGTTTAATTCCTCATTTACCTCACGTAGCACACAGCCAGGGACACCATCCAGTCCCATTGATGCTGTGTTTTTAGCTTTAGAGAGAGCAGCTTTCACCTGCGCATTTGAGATGTCTGGGAGGCTACACTCCACTGGGATAGTTAACTCTCCTTTAGGGGGGGAGAGGGGGGTGAAGCTTGCACTGAACCTGTCTGCCAGTATGTTGGCAATGTCTGTGGGTTCAGTGATTTTTGTATAATTTTGGACTAATTCTGAGCATATCTGGGAGTTTCCACCCAGGTTCCTAACATAGCTGAAAAAGGCCTTATGATTGTCCTTTGAATCCATGGCAATTTTTCTCTCAAAATTGGCCTTAGTTGATTTTATGAGTGCTCGTATTTTTTTACTAATAATGATCAGGGGTGACTTCCCTTTTATGGATTTTGTTCTATCATGTAATAGCTTTCTCCTCTTATTGTAAAGTTTGTTAATGGCTGGGGTCCACCAGACTGGATGTTTGCTCTTTGTGGAAAGAGTCTTGGTTTTATTTGGGATTGCCTGATCCATGCAGTCCTGGAGGTGTTCATAGAAGGCATTTGTAAGGGCTTCCGCAGCTTGGGTTGTGGTTTCCACTGGCTCACGGGCCTTGAAGGATACCACACCAGTCTTGAGTAGTGTGAAGTTTGCTTTAGAGAAGTTCTTCACTGTGGTCTTTTTTTTTTGGGGTGGGGCCGGAATGTGGATTTCCAGTGAGATTAGTTTATGATCAGATCTCACCAATGAGGGATATACTTCCGGTGTGGAGCATTTTGTCCCCATGTTTGTGATAATGAGATCTAGTATATTTTCTCCTCTCATGGGAACAGTGACTAGCTGTTCCATGGCATTTGAATTTATGAACTCCAGGAACCGTTGGGCTAGAAAGTTAGGGCTTGAGTAATGTTCCCAGTCTATAGTCGGGTAGTTGAAGTCACCCAATATGGTGGTGTTTGAAGATACATTTATACCCTCCAGTGTCTTCAGGAAGGCTGTGTGGGGTTCCTGAGTTTGAGAGGGTGGCCTGTAGCATGCTACAATTTGTAGAGCAGTTTTGCCTTATTCACTACATCTTTTCCCATTGAAATGAGTTTGTTCTATAGCTACCACAAGGACAGCTATAGAACATATGATAACTATATTCACTACATCTTTTCCCATTGAAATGAGTTTGTTCTATAGCTACCACAAGGACGGCTATAGAACATATGATAACTATATTCACTACATCTTTTCCTATTGAAATGAGTTTGTTCTATAGCTACCACAAGGACAGCTATAGAACATATGATAACTATATTCACTACATCTTTTCCCATTGAAATGAGTTTGTTCTATAGCTACTACAAGGACAGCTATAGAACATATGATAAATATATTCACTACATCTTTTCCCATTGAAATGAGTTTGTTCTATAGCTACCACAAGGACAGCTATAGAACATATGATAACTATATTCATTACATCTTTTCCATTGAAATGAGTTTGTTTTATAGCTACCACAAGGACGGCTATAGAACATATGATAACTATATTCACTACACCTTTTCCCATTGAAATGAGTTTGTTCTATAGCTACCACAAGGACAGCTATAGAACATATGATAACTATATTCACTACATCTTTTCCCATTGAAATGAGTTTGTTCTATAGCTACCACAAGAACAGCTATAGAATACATGATAACTATATTCACTACATCTTTTCCCATTGAAATGAGTTTGTTCTATAGCTACCACAAGGACAGCTATAGAACACATGATAAATATATTCACTACATCTTTTCCCATTGAAATGAGTTTGTTCTATAGCTACCACAAGGATGGCTATAGAACACATGATAAATATATTCACTACATCTTTTCCCATTGAAATGAGTTTGTTCTATAGCTACCACAAGGACGGCTATAGAACACATGATAAATATATTCACTACATCTTTTCCCGTTGAAATGAGTTTGTTCTATAGCTACCACAAGGACAGCTATAGAACATAGGTTCATAGATTCATAGGTTTATACTAGGCTATCTGCCCTAAGGCATTTATAAGCCTATCCCAAAGTTTTGTGGCTTACGCCACCCCTTATATGAAAAAATACTGTGCCCATTAGTTTGTTGTGCCTCTGTCCAGCAGTGACACAGAGATTATTCCCGGGGTAAACCTACGATCTCCCATCCACAGGTCAAGATTTCTCTTGAACAGAGCCAGCGAGGTGCTCTGTCTCACATGGACCAGGATTTTATTCCACAGCATAGGGAGTCTCTGAGTGATAAATCTATCCCACCAGCACGTCCTATTTATATCCATGCTAAGGTTTAAGTTGCTTGCTCTAGTGGTTTTGGTGGATTTGGATTTTTTGAGGTGGAGCATGTCCATTAATTCCGGGTTGGACATGGCCTTGTATGTCAGGCACATGTCACCTCTGAGCAGACGGTATGCGACTGAATAGAGCTGGAGTTTCTTCAATCTGGCAGCATATGACAGATTTTGAAGTCCCTTTATCCTTTTGGTGAGGAACTTTTGGGGTCTCTCCAATTGCTGCAGATGTCGGGTGAGATACATCCCGAATGGGGCATTGTACTCGATCATTGGTCTGATAAGTGAAGAGTACAGGGGAACAATGACCTCACTAGATCTGGATGTGAATCCCTTCATGAACAGGTGGGCAATGTAGAAGGTCTTTCTAACCACTTTAGCAATGTGAGTGTCAAAAGAAAGGCCACTGTCAACCTGGGTCCCCAGGTCCCTGATAACCTCTTCTGTGCTTAGTGGATTGCCACCTATATGGTAGCTTGGGGTTACCTTGTTTTTCCCGAAGGGTATGACTATACAGTTTTTTGGCGTTTAACTTCAGGCCATGGCTCTGGCACCAGCTATCTGTTTCCGTGAGTCCCTTCTGAAGGATATCCGTTTCCGATGCACTTTCCACTATGGTGCCCAGTTTGCAGTCGTCTGCAAACTTTCTCAGCCAAAGTCCTCCCATGTTGGCCTGTTCTTCTGAGAAGTAGATGCCGAACAATAGGGGGCCAAGGACCGAGCCCTGTGAGACACCACTTGTGACCGGCTTGTAGTCTGACATAGCGCCAGCAACTCTAACCCTGTGGGTTCTGTCCTTAAGCAAGTTTGCAACCCATCTTGTGACATATGAGTTTACATTTAAGCTAGTAAGTTTTTCTACAATACCCGAATGGGGTATTGTGTCAAAAGCCTTTGCAAGGTCAAGGTAGGCTGTATGGACTGCCTTTCCCTCATCAATGGCCTTAGTGACTGTTTCGAAAAAGTTGACCAAATTCAAAAGGCATGATCTGCCCTTAATGAAGCCAAACTGGGTCAGGTCCAATGTCTGCAAGTCCCCTATATCTTTGTTTATGAGCTCCATTATGATCCTCTCCATAGCTTTGCAGACTAGACTTGTTAAGCTTATGGGGTGGTAATTACCAGGGTCCGTAGAGGCACCGCCTTTGTGGAGTGGGACCACAGTTGCCGTACGCCACTCCTTGGGCATGTATCCTGTGGTAAGGCTGAGATTAAACAGCTGCCTTATGTGCGGGTTTAATTCCTCATTTAGCTCGTGTAGCACACAGCCGGGGACACCATCCGTCCCATTGATGCTGTGTTTTAGCTTTAGAGAGAGCAGCTTTCACCTGCGCATTTGAGATGTCGGGAGGCTACACTCCTGGGATAGTTAACTCTCCTTTAGGGGAGAGGGGTGAAGTTTGCACTGAACCTGTCTGCCAGTATGTTGGCAATGTCTGTGGGTTCAGTGATTTTTGTATCATTTTGGACTAATTCTGAGCATATCTGGCAGTTTCCACCCAGGTTCCTAACATAGCTGAAAAAGGCCTTATGATTGTCCTTTGAATCCATGGCAATTTTTCTCTCAAAATTGGCCTTAGTTGATTTTATGAGTGCTCATATTTTTTACTAATAATGATCAGGGTGACTTCCCTTTATGGATTTTGTTCTATCATGTAATAGCTTTCTCCTCTTATTGTAAAGTTTGTTAATGGCTGGGGTCCACCAGACTGGATGTTTGCCCTTTGTGGAAAGAGTCTTGGTTTTATTTGGGATTGCCTGATCCATGCAGTCCTGGAGGTGTTCATAGAAGGCATTTGTAAGGGCTTCCGCAGCTTGGGTTGTGGTTTCCACTGGCTCAGGGGCCTTGAAGGATACCACACCAGTCTTGAGTAGTGTGAAGTTTGCTTTAGAGAAGTTCTTCACTGTGGTCTTTTTTGTTTGGGGTGGGAGCGGGATGTGGATTTCCAGTGAGATTAGTTTATGATCAGATCTCACCAATGAGGGATATACTTCCGGTGTGGAGCATTTTGTCCCCATGTTTGTGATAATGAGATCTAGTATATTTCCTCCTCTCGTGGGAACAGTGACTAGCTGTCCCATGGCATTTGAATTTATGAACTCCAGGAACCGTTGGGCTAGAAAGTTAGGGCTTGAGTAATGTTCCCAGTCTATATTCGGGTAGTTGAAGTCACCCAATATGATGGTGTTTGGAGATACATTTATACCCTCCAGTGTCTTCAGGAAGGCTGTGTGGGGTTCCTGAGTTTGAGAGGGTGGCCTGTAGCATGCTACAATTTGTAGAGCAGTTTTGCCTTATTCACTACATCTTTTCCCATTGAAATGAGTTTGTTCTATAGCTACCACAAGGACAGCTATAGAACATATGATAACTATATTCACTACATCTTTTCCCATTGAAATGAGTTTGTTCTATAGCTACCACAAGGACGGCTATAGAACATATGATAACTATATTCACTACATCTTTTCCCATTGAAATGAGTTTGTTCTATAGCTACCACAAGGACAGCTATAGAACATATGATAACTATATTCACTACATCTTTTCCCATTGAAATGAGTTTGTTCTATAGCTACCACAAGGACAGCTATAGAACATATGATAACTATATTCACTACATCTTTTCCCATTGAAATGAGTTTGTTCTATAGCTACCACAAGGACAGCTATAGAACATATATATTCACTACATCTTTTCCCATTGAAATGAGTTTGTTCTATAGCTACTACAAGGATGGCTATAGAACATATGATAACTATGTTCACTACATCTTTTCCCATTGAAATGAGTTTGTTCTATAGCTACCACAAGGACGGCTATAGAACATAAGATAAATATATTCACTACATCTTTTCCCATTGAAATGAGTTTGTTCTATAGCTACCACAAGGACAGCTATAGAACATATGATAAATATATTCACTACATCTTTTCCCATTGAAATGAGTTTGTTCTATAGCTACCACAAGGACAGCTATAGAACATATGATAACTATATTCATTACATCTTTTCCATGAACCATTTTCCTCTAAAAGCATTTGGCAAAAATGCATTTACAGAAATGCAGGTAGTAATAGAAAACAGATAAATGTAGTTATACAAATCAAATATCCGCTCACATGCATTGCAGAGTCTGCTATTCAGTGAAAACATAGTTGTTATTAAACATTTTCTGGCAGGCAGGGCTAGCTACCCTGTGGTGTAAACCTTGGCTCAAGATGATTATCGCTGTGGAAGTGACACCCCGACCCCATGTGCAAAATGAGAAAAGGGGTTGAGGATGGATGGATAGTTATATGGGTGGATTAAGCATTTTCTGGATCCAATGAGTTACTAAAATTTTATATTTCATACAAGGCTACATATGACATATGAACGTGCATTCCTTGCACAATAAGCATTTATTCAGATTTCCACAAGTTCTGAGTACCAGCAAAATAATCCATTTCTCTTGCTACATGTGCTTATTTCTACTGCTGACTTTCTAAGGTTTTTTATAATAAAGTTTGCTGAACTTTCACAGTTATTTCAACTAAGTAAAAATATAACACTGCAAGATAAAACCTCAGGACTGCTAATGAAAATGACAATCTTGTTAATATCATCGTTTCCATCTGGACAGGCTGTGTTTGCATTTTCAACAATAGATAATAACGCAAAGGAAAGTTTTATAAACAATACTATCAGCACACAAAACTAATTGCAAGTTCATCATACACTGAATTGCTGATTTCCTGGTTTCTGTGGCAGCAGCATGGCTTAAGGAGGGTGTTTGTTTTCATTACAGTGATGGAAAATTCTGACCTTGGAGACATGAGACAAAAAAGCAGAAAACAAAGTTGTTATATTGCCAACAATGCAGTAATAAGGTCTTTATTAAAACACTGAATTCTCATAATGCTTATGCATTTGGCAGTAAAAACTCGCAATGCACTCTGGCAAAAAGATAATTTGCAAAAGAACAGACACACATTAGAAATTGTCAAAGGATATTGATTTTGTAATGCCTTCCAGAGGCGTCTCCATTAGGTATTGTGTTAATGTTACATGATGTGTCACAGTGCAAGAAATACTCAGGTGCAAAGTAGTACTGTATCCAGACTCTTTAGACTATTGCTTTATTTACTCGTTTCTCAACCATGCAAACCCAACAATGGCATGTTTTCAGAAAAGTTCCAGATGTGCTATCAAGTTAAATTACTTCCTCAGAGTACCACATTAAGCACATGGAAATCATGGGAAACAAACCCAGTAGACTACTCATTAACAATTTACTTCACCACTAGTTCCAAACTGAAGCTTACCATGAAGAAAGAAAAAAAGCCAGTGATTACCTTTCCAATGATTTATTAAAAGTCACAGTCTTTACACCAAAATATGATTTTTGGTTGCTAGTAAATGCAATTCCACAAATATTCTTAAACAAGCACAGCTTTGCACGATAAAATTATGTTATCCAAAGTTCAAGCAATACACCAAAATGAACTCCTCTAGACTTCTGGAATTGCATTTACTAGCAACTACAAATCGTATTTTGATGCAGAGACTGTGACTTTTAATAAATGATTGGAAAGGTAATCACTGGCTTTTTTTTTCTTTTTTCGTAGTGGGCCTCATTAACAATTTATTGACATTATGTTTTGTAGTAAAAAAAAAAGTTTCACTTTTACTTTTTGATTTGACTTGTTAAATAACCCATGCAAAATTCCACACAGATAATATTGCTGTAATATTTTGCTATAATATACTTTCACAGTTCAATGATTGTGTTTTACAGATGATTGTCTTGATTGTTCTAATGTTCTGGTGAAATGTTTGTGAAACATTTTAAACTTACCTCTAAGTAATAATGGGAATAACTGCCTGCATTTTGAGAGACAATAAATTCTGGCATAACCTTCCAACCAGTAGAGAGCTGCACATCAACGATTCCGTCACAACTCACACTGTGCCTCAGGGATAAGGGGATAGGTGCCAGTATTACTCACCTAGCTAAATTATAGCCTGAATGGAAATTCTGTGCAAGGAACACATTGATAGTCTAATTACCAGGAGACTTTAGCTTCAAACCACACTAAAACATATGTGATGTGTGCCATGTGAAGCTTTGAACCAAACTTGCCACAGACTTGTACCTCCTGGCATTTGGAACAGTGCTGTGACATAGTGGGAGAAGTACAAGAGTCTTACAGATATCAGTATGCAGGTTCTTGCATGTGGCATCCAGGACCCTGCATGCATTTTTATTGTACTCTATAGCATCTAAAACATAATAAATATGATTATTAAAACATAAAAATGTATTATTATTAAAAATAAAAATAATGCCCATCAAGCCTCACTGAATGAACTTGAGACCATCCATTCCTCCATACTTTGTATTCCCAGAATGGGACTGAGAACCACCCAAGGGTTCTTTGTGCACCCACCTAAATCCCAGCAATTAATGTATACGGACTAAGCCATAAATCCTTGCCAGAGTAGAAAATGATTGACCTGTGAAACTACAGGAATCAAAATGCCCTCTCCATGAAAGTCTATGCTCTCATGTACTAGTAATGAAGGTTGCACTCAGGAGTGCAGATATCCTCACCCCACCCCCATAATGCTGCACTGCAGTGTCACCAATCCATTCACCTGGAATGAGAATAAAACCCACAGCCCTGTGGTCTTCCAACATGAAAAAAAGTGTGTATTTCACATCCACAATTTAAGTTATGTAAGTATATATTGACTTCATCTTGCCAATCTCTTTGAGGACCTGAAGTGCTAGTCCCAAGCTACACACAATCAGGGAAACTGTTATGCCAAAGGACAAGATGTAATTTTTAAATAACTTTACATACTTAAGTATGAATCAGCTATAATGTTTGAATCTTTATATCATCTACAGTGACAAAATCTATGGTTCCAGCTGTGGAAGAAATTGACTGGAACTCATTTCCAGCTCCGCTAAGTCATTTCAGTTATATCTTTGAATCATCTTGTCACTAAATAACTGCATAAGAGCTTCACCTTTAAATGTGGAACTGCCATTCCCTGTACTACTGTATATGTCATACTACAGGTAGCACTCACAATTTCCAGTTTCATTTCTGGTGCTGCAGAATGCACATGACATAATTAATGAAAACAAACTTACTATATTTCTTATTTAAATAGGAATCCCCCAGCTGTCAGTACTATATTCTCTCTAGACATCCAGCAACAGTCTTAGGATTGTGGTAGTTTCCTGACATAGTACAACTAAAAGTAGTTTTTCCTGATCAGTATACAATATGAAAACAAGTCAAGCTGCACACAAAACAAGGGACTAACTAAATTAAAAACAAATATATATATATATATATATATAAATACAGCAAAGGCAAGCAGCCACATTTCCCTCTTCTACATGAAGTTCTCACACTACAGAATCTTCCTCATCTGTTTTGTCTGTCTTTCTCTCGGCCTGACACACGGTTACTTTTTTTTTTTAATTTTACATTTGATAAATAGCAAAACTGGGTTTAGTGAGTGTAAAATAGTGGTCCTTTTTTGTTCAGTCTTCACAGCATGCAATACACTTTAGTTTTACTAGTCATTATTCATTCTCCACTCAGAGTGATGTACAGTTTGGCTATTCTCTAACCTTAAGTAATGTATGTACTATACCAGTATTCATCTAGCATGTCCATAAGCTATATGGTCTCTTCAAGGGGCAGAGTAACAGAAGGCAGGATTAGTACTACATCATCAGCAGTGGTGCTCAGAACCGTGAAGTACCAAATCTTGCATAATAAACCAATGATTATGTGATAGAAGTAAATTCAAATAATGATCAACAAACAAGATCAGAATGTTGAGTTTGCTATTATCAAATGAGTAAAAGTACTTAAAGAACTAAAACAAAGAAACAACTGCTCATTCATGCAACTAAGCAAATTTACTGGTAAGTTATATACAAATAAGTTGTGAGCCTTGCTAGCACTTTTTTCAGTTTCACACTGCTAAAAAGTCTCAGGTAAGTGACACCAGCAAACTAAGTAAAAGTGCACCATTGCACAAATAACAGTCAATTCATTTATTGTATAGTTTAAAGGTATTGGGTTATGAATGTTATTCATAAAATAAAGCTTCCTCAGTCCTCTGCCTTCTAAGGAATTTAAAGCTTTAATGCCAAGTAAGTACATTTGTTTATTGCCAGCAACTTTGAACACTCTGTTCAACTAGTTCAATTTTAAATCTTTTGGATAATCTCCTTAATTCACAGTGAACATATTAGTAGTGATATTATTTTAATATAATGAAATTTTCATGTCATCCCATCTATAAATATTTAAATCCATTTCAGTTTTTAGCCACATAATTTCAATTTCTGCAAATTATATACAGAAAAATAATCAGGCTAACAAATTGTAAAAAGTAAAATTGTCAACAGATTTTAGTTTTATCTATTATTTATTTGTTTACATATGTTATTGACTAGGGTGGACCCACTCCAGGGCATAGTAGGGCATATGCCTCAACTGTGGGATAGTGTACCCCAGTGAATGCCCCAGCAAAATTAAAAAAAATATATTTTAGTGTTGTATTTGTGTGCATACATAAACATTTAAAATAAATAAATAAATAAAGACTGAGGCAGAGTTTAAATGAATGTTAAAAAAATCCTATGTCTACCTCTAGCCTCACAGTCATGGAAATAAGATACAGGTAGACAATCCATGTCCTTTTATCATAGAGTCTATTCTAAGTACCTGTTTTTCCTGCAGTCTCCAAACATATGACTAGAGACTACCATACCAGAACTAGAGACATGAATCTCCGGAGATTTGTATGTTTAAATTCTGGAAATGGTGTTGTCAAGAAATCCAGATAATACTGTGGGCAGTTTTAAACGTGGATTCTACCCACAGCAGAAAATATGTTTGCTTATTTTAATTTATTTTTATTGCAATTGACACTGCTGGCAAGTATGACGTTATACTTCTCTTGTGTTCCTGAATTTGTCCTATATTTTCATCAGTCTCTTTTAAAATGTGTGGTTTTCTGGCAAATCCGTGTGGATTCCAGTCACCCAACCTCTGAAGTGTGCCTCATTGTGAAGAACATTCCCCATTTTGAGTTTTGAAATATCTATGTCCCACACTGTTCCAGACTGAAAGGGTTTAGCACACATTCTTTACCAAGAAAGAAAATTAACAAATATCCATGGTAAATAATGCTGAAGAATACTGAATCATATTACATTTAAAAGACCTGCTTTTAACTATGAAGGAACAATTCATATTCATGCTGTTGTAAGCCTCCTTCCTGAAGCTGTTAGTGAATGTTCCACATTTTCCCATTTGTGCCACATTTGTTCCACGTTCTCTAAAGTAGTGATACACATACTGGGGATGGAAGGTTAAGGGATGCGGCAGTTAGTACATAATGACAGACATTTGAGTTATGGACTTCATATTCCTCCCAAAATGCATGCTGGTGCACAATCTGTTATTTAGCAGAATTGTAGGTATATAAAAGCAATATTTAAAAATCTGTCCCTACCTCTGCCCTCATTATTTTTTACTTTTATAATTAAGATAAGAAATTGACAGTTATCTGTGGTGGTCCTGTAGCAATATCTTCAGACTTTAGCACTTGGGATTCAGATTTTAGTTGTTTTAATTGGTTATTTTGCTCCACTGACTGGTATTTAATACACAACTGTATAGCCTGGCCTGGTCTTTCAATAAGGCTTGGGTTGCATTTGCAATCAAACAATTATTTTGCTCCTTGCTGGAATTTTAAAAACAGTAAATAAGCAAGGAAAGTACATTTATTTTCTTTCTTTCTTTATATCTGCATAGATCTGCCTTCCGCAGTGTCTGCTCTCTTTTTTTTTTATTTTATTTACTGCTTTGATTTCCTCTTTTCAGAAATCTGTTGGTGGCTTTTTAGTTGCCTGTCCCTAATGTAAATTTAGCATTAGAAGCCCTTCTTAATCTTATCTCATCTACATACCAAATTATTACTCTGGGAAGGCCTTTCCCTTAGACTCTTAAAGCTTGTGTTATCCTTTGTTTCCTATCTCCTCACTCAGTTAGTGAACACTGCAATATTCAGAGTGCTCCTCCCCTCTTTCCAGTTTACTTTTGAAATCTGTTACATCTGGGACTCGGCTAGCAATCACTGTGGAACTGTTTTGCAGGAATCCGCTTGGAATTGGTGCTTCAACTTGGCTCCTAGTGAGAGAAGGAGCAGAAGGACATTTTATTATTTCTGAAGACTGCTGCTGTATTTTCAAATTATTTGTCCCACTTTTTCTGCATTTTATCAGTATAAAGTGGAATTGCTTTTCCCTCATCTAGCTGCTATTAGTGGGCTTTGAAATTACCTTTTAAGTAATCACTGCTGTTTCCTTGCTTAATTTGGGCATCTAACTCTTAACTAAAAATTGTTTTTCGTACCACAGTTGCTGCTGGTATACTGATTGCTTTGAAAGTGCCTTCTGTAAGGGATTTTTAGATACCTGTTTCAGTTGTTTGTGATAGTTTTTGGTACTCTGTGGTAGTATTGCACTTGGGGCATGCTTTTATTATGTTTTTACAGTATGAGGACTGGGATTATTCATTGTGGCACTGTTACAGTTCCACTATATAATGAAAGAAAGAAATACGTGTTTTCATTTCTTGATCTGATTTTAAATTAATTTTAACCATCTTTATCTGCTTTAGTTAAGGTCTTTAAACCTATATTAGTAATTCCAGTACATAGTTGCACTTCATTTTGCTTTGTAAGTGGTCCAACTGTTGTCAGGCTAGTTCAGGACTTGTCTTTGTATTGGGGCAGTTCCAGGCCAGCCAGATCAGAGCTAAGAGTCTGATTGTCTTTCCCTCCTACCTACCCTGTTATAGTTGTGTTCGTACATCCAGTGTATCTGTTCTTGCCCACCCCTTATGTTAATTTGACAACATAAGTCCCTCCCTCTCCCCATTCATTGGCTTTTGACAATAAGCTCATCATTCTCCCCTTAAATTACTCAGCAGGCTAAAAAACCTTTGATAAAAATTGCTTAATATTGAGTGCACTGATACTACTCGTACTGATGTCACTATCAAATTAGTGAGATTTTTTACTATAATTAGTTTACCAGTTCTTCCCAGTGGCAGAAGAAGTTTTCCAGTCTAGTTGTTTTGTACTGAAATGTAAATACTCAGTAGCAAGACTACCCAAATATTATTCTAAAACCAAACTCTAAGCAGTTATACTTACTGCTGCCCGCAGAGTAACACCTGTCTGTATCACGGACCAGCACTTCCCCACAACATCTCATGCCAGCCTGATTGAGCTAGGTATCCTGAGACAGTATAAGAATTGTCTCATGCTGTCTTACAATCATCTATTACTCCAACACCATAACATAATGTGTGAGAGATGAAATTTGCAATATCTCTGGAGGCAAAAATCTCACACACAGCAAACTTAGAAACCAAAATCATCAGCAGTACACCACACATCACATCTCTCCAAGGCCATCACAATACATATAGTTCATTGTATGCTGAAGTTCTAAAGATTAACTTGATTAAACTTTAAAGACCTCTAAAACACAACACAAAGCACACTCAGTAAATTAAGCCTTCTTCCTCACATAGCACAAGAAATCCCAAAAAAACAGGTGTTTGCCTTATAAACACAAAGTGCAGAGTTTGAGTCTCACAAGAGATAATTGGCTAGGCTTAAAATGGCTCACAAGGGCAGTTAGCTTAGTACTAAACTATGAACTAAACTATGAACTATGAGCCTGTAATGCAGGCATTGACCAAACAAAACATTCTTGTTATAGGTGACGCCATTGTAAGACATACATATGTGCCTCTTATGAGGTTGAGCAAGGAAACAGTGGTGGTTAGTTGCTTGTCTGATGCCAAGATCCATCAGGTCACACACATACTGAAGTCCTTGACAAGTGCCAGTGTGACTCTGTCATAGTTAATGTCAGTGTCAATGACTTGAGGTTTACATCCATGGACTATATGAAGAGAGACATGATGGAGCTCTCAGACTATGTGTTCAAGGCAGCTATAAGCTTAGCATTGAGCCGCATTCAACCTTCTCCAATGAAGATGTGACAATATGAGCAAAAAATAATTAACTTTAATACCTGGATTAGTTTTTGTTGTCATTCAAGGGGGGGTCCAGTATTTGTCATCCTGGCGGTATTTAATTAACAGACCATGCTGCTTTGGCCTTCGTCTGTCTCCTCTAGGGTTTTGATTACTGGCAAACACATCATCTACTCCCATGGTGCCTTTTTTAGACAATGTCAGCCTGAGAAACCTACCAACATAATGAAACTTGCAAAGGAAAATATGAAAGTATAATGATCAATGCTAGGAGTCTAAACAAGAAAATCTACTCCCTACAATCCCTTCTGACCCTGTAGGAAATTGATGTCTGTGTAGTGAATAAGACATTTTTTTAAATAGTGGAGAACACTCCAGCTGTGCAGGTATAATGCATTCCACACATTTAGACCAGCAACTGTGCAGGAGTAGAAAAGCAGGGAAGTGTGTTAGTCTACAGCCAGAAGTGACTCACATCAAGGCTGGTAAAAAACCATGAAGCACTAGAGCTTCTTCATGTACAAATAACCATCTTGCACCATCCCTTGTCTATCTTAATCACTTGTTAGGTCTCACCATGAAGCGGTCTCCTTCAAAATAAAACTAAAACCAGAGGTCCTCTCCACGTAAGGTACCTTTAGAAATGTCTTTAAGACAAACTACCTACTCCTAAGTGATACATTGGCAAGCTTCAAATCCCCACCAAACTTAGTTAACTCCACTGAATATACAGAAATGTACACTACCACACTATACCAGCATGTAAACAGCTACATAGATGCAGCTGTATGCCACAGGAACAAGAGCAGGGCAAACCCCAGAAACAAACCCACATGGTGGAACCATAATTTCAAGAAGTTTTATAATAAAAGAAAAATAATTTTGACCAACATTAAGAAAATGAATCCCCTGCATGTTAGAGCCCTTGCCACTGAAACTCAGGAGCTTAATAAAATCCATCAAAGCCAGGTTTGAGACTAACATAGCTACCCAAGCCAAAAACAGTTCCAAGGCATTTTTTACTTTTGTTCGTAATCTCAAAAACGTAATGCAGCAATGAGCTGAACTGATTTAGAACAATGTTACCTACACTGAGGGTGAAGATATAGCAAACCTACTGGTTGATAAATTTAGCTCTAACATTACTCCTCTTCTCCTTCTGTCTGTCCTTTAAGATAGACCTGAAACTGGCTCCAGCTACCACACAAATCCAAATCCTAAAAGTGCTATCAAAATCTAAAAATATTGCAACACTGGGTCCTGACAATATGGGTCCTGACAATATCCCTGGATGTATTTTAAATAGCATAAAGTACTATTTAGCCACACCTCTAACAACACTGTTCAGCCTCAACCTCTGTACAGGTTTTGAGCCAAGTGAATGGAGAACAGGTACAATACTTTTCCTACATAAGAGTGAACCTTTTTCAGTATTAGTATAAATTTGCTGTTTTTGTGCAGAGCAGTCAGCAGTGCCCTGTACAGAAGCAAACACCTAGAAAGCACATTTTCCCTATATAACTGTCCATAAAACTGTATCCTGTAAAGCAGAAAGTATAGAGAAAAACCTTGCATGTCAACAAGCTTATTGCAGGTAGTTTGTATGTCGAGTGGCATTGCCAATAAATTTAGTGTAATTTAAGGTTTTATAGCCTAGTCTGCCAAATAAAGTTCCCGTAACAGCCTTCTAAGTCCCAGTATGCCACATCCTTGTAGCTCACCAATTAAAAGGCCCGACAATATGGATATGCAGTTTACTAACTTCTCTGCAGCCAGCTTGTTGAATATGGGTATCTTTAGACATCATAGCAATTGTCTCATGTTTACTGACAACCACTTAATCCTTAAAGTAACAAATACAGTATGTGAAAAGTGTACATACACAATGTCACTGGAGGCTAAACTCTCGCATACAAGCACACAAGGTTGTCAAAACCACACATACAACACCCACCACACGTAGCACACAAGACACACACATACACACTCACAGACCAACATATGCTGCTGCTGCACTTAAATGCAATTTTACTAAACAACAAAGACTCCTAGATTGCCCATTAACAAAGCATATCCACAGCAAATCCAAAAAACACTCAATAACCAACACCACATATACAGCCCCACCTATCCGAAAATACAAAACCCATAAGGCAAGCAATCACACTTCCCAGGACTCTAGTAATAGAGGACTCCATTGTAAGACTACCAGTGCCCCTCTAACCAGGCTGAACAAGGAGACGATAACAGTTATTTGCCTACCTGGAGCTAGGATCCGCCAAACTGCAGAAACACTCAAGCCACTAAACAACAGATATCAGCATGATTCCATCATAGTCCATTTAGGTGTAAATGACCTGAGATGTACCACCCTAGACTATATGAAGATATTATAGAACTCTCAAACTATGTCTCAGGCTGGTATGAATCTGTCATCAAGCAGCATATTATCTTCAAGAAAGATGATGCCACAATATGAACAAAAGGTGATTGGTATTAACTATTGGCTAAGTTTCTGGTGTCTTTCTAAGGGGATATAATATTTGTCAACATGGGAGTACATGCTTAACAGGCAACATTGCATTGCCAGAAAGGTCTGCATCTATCCCATCTACGTTTTCAAATACTGACTAAAACTTTATACACTCCCATAGAGCCTTTTTTTTAGGCAATGCCAAATCGACAAACTTACTGACATAGCAAAATCAACTCAACTGTACTCCTAACTCAATGCTGGGAGAGTAAACAATAAACTATACTCCCTCTTCATCCTCGAGAATGCACACATTTGAGCAGTTATCAGGACATGGTTTAAAGTTGCAGAGAGTTTCATGGAAGTGCAAGGTTTCCAGTGCCTTCCACACTTTTAGACCAATAGCTGTACAGACAGTGGCTATAGGTAGTGGTGTCTTGATATACAGCAATAACAAGCATACGCTGGTTACACAGGATGATGCACTGGAGTTTCTTCATGTGCAGATCACCATAGATAAAATCCTGCACCATATCCTAGCTAGCTATAGGTCACCCTCCATGTCCCAAGATTCTCACAATGCATACTTAGATGTATTGAAAACAGTTGTTATGCAACCAAACTTACTGCTCATGGGGTAATTTAATTACCCCTCTATACAGAGCCGGATCCAGCACTAGGTGACCTAGACAGTCACCTAAGGCACACTAGCCGGGGGTGAGGAGGGGCTGCCAAAAACTTACATTTCTTCTTTAAGAACTCACTATGCATGCATTGCATTTCTTCTTTAAGAACACATGCAGATTTCACCCTTAATAGTGTCTGTGCATACATCTTTAGTACAACACACATACGTTTAAATATTGGAGTAGAGTGCACTGGATTTTTATGGAGGATGAAAGAGATGAGTGTGGATTTTTATTATGGAGAATTGCCATTCTGGAAAAACAAACACAGAGAATGGTCGTAAACAGGTGTGTGTGTGTGTGTGTGTGTGTGTGTGTGTGTGTGTGTGTGTGTGTGTGTGTGTGTGTGTGTGTGTGTGTGTGTGTGTCTGTGCGATGCCTTAGTTAGGGATACCAGCTTGGTTAACTTATTCTGGATCAAACCTTGTACCATGATTACAGGATCCTACAGCCTGAATCCTTTACACCAGCTACCAAACTGTCATAAGCAGGTGCTTTTCAAGGACTGTTGAGTTTCTGTACATTTTCAAAAACTGTTTAATTTCAAGGGAAGAAAGTTTACTGCTGCTCATGCTAAGTCTGTTTACAGTGTGTAACTGTTGTTTATAGTGTGTAACTTTGTTTAACAAATGGACATCATCAGTGTCTGTGCTATAAATTTTGAGAGTAGTGATGTTAGCACAACAGGCAGCATACTCTCCTTTGGTGCAGAAGGGTGTGGGTTCTATTTCTACATCATGTAGATGGGAGTGCTGGTATTGCAGTGTCCTTTAAGGGGAGGGGTGCTGCACCCCTGAGTGTTTCCCCCTTTGAATGAGATGCCTAGTAACTATGAACCTGTTGCCAGTTTGACAACCATTCCCTATTGCAATATTATGAGCTTACTAATTTTTTTAAATATAACATGGGCAATTTAGACACATGAAACACTGAAATGTAAAGTTGTTTTCCAGCAGCAACCTCTTCATCAGTTAAAGAGCTCTTTAATGTAGAATTATTCAGATTACTTTTGCTTTTGCAGTGATTGTATATATTGACTGATATTGGTGGATTGTAATGACAAAAGTTTGTGTGGCATTTTCTGGTTGATTCTGTAATGGATAGTTTTATCATTATTGGCTCATACATTTTGCTTCATTGCTGACAGGAAAAATGTTCAAACCTACAAATTTAAAACACACTCTAACTAGTTGTGCTGTATTATACAAGGAAAACACATTTCACTGAAATTTATTTTGTTGAAGCCTCATTTCACTGAAAATGAATTGTCTGAGCACAGTACACTGAAAGCTCATTTGACTGAAACTCATTTCATCTAAACAGGTATATGGCCTGTTCTCCATTGTAGTGTGATCTTGGACTTAGTATATATAGTAAGGGGGTGTGGGGGGGCACAGCCCCCCACATTGGGGGGCATAGTCCCCATCTATTTTAAATGTTGTAAACCATAGACATGGATTCTTGCAAGTCAAATGAATAACTCTTTCTAAAAACTACTATATAAGCCCCCATGCCACCCCAGTGAGGGGGGCTGTGCCCCCCACACACCCCTAACTATATATACTAACTCCAGGATCTCACTACAGTGGGGAACAGGGCATATGCCTGTTTTGATACACACACATATGTGTGTGTGTGTGTGTGTGTGTGCGTGTGTGTGTGTGTGTGTATATATATATATATATATATATATATATATATATATATATATATATATATATATATATATATATATATATATATATATATATATATGCACATTTTATTGATTGCATTCACTGGTTGTCTGTAGCTCCATTGCCTTGTGGCCCAAGTCATACCTTAAAAAGGATCAGTTTAGAGTAGCCTACTGGTATGGTTAACAAACACTAAGTAAGTAAATGTAATAAATCCTGATTAGGATAGAACCCAAGTGAGAAGGAGATGCATGTAATTCTTGCTGGAGATATAAATATAAGTATACAGCTGTCAGATGGGAATCCTGCACCCCCTTAACCCAGTCCCTCTATGGACTGCAGCTTTAAATTTTTTTGTTTAGATGGGTGTCATCTGAGCTTGGATTAAGCTTCTCAGGAGAAGACTCCTCCTGTGGTGCTTGCAACTAATACCTAATGTCAGGTACACATATATTTTTAAACAGACATGCTGTATCAATTTACAATCAAGGGAAAATTTTAAGGGAGTTGGAGGTTAGTATACTGTCTAAGGTGTTTTCCTCATAGACACAAGGTACAGGATTTGATTCTCACCTATGAAAAGAAATTGGCTAGGCTTACAATGGTCTGCAAGGGCAGCTAGCCTTGTATTTACCAATTAACAGCTATATTTTTTATCTTACTGTTATGTCAGCTATGTTTTTACACACTCAAGGCTTCCTCTTTATTTTTCTGGAGAAGCTGGTATAAGATTAAGAGACATAAATATGAATGTCAAATAACAACATCTCATTGAAAACGTATGCTGGGTATGCTGGAAAGTGAGGGACCATTTCTAAAGAAGACCAATTACTTTGAATATAAACTGGAGATGGAAAGTTACTGTATTGCGTGAATGAAAGTTAATATACTGTTTATACTGTAAGAGTCCAAAGGCCTATCCTTCCGGAAATTTTACTAGTAGTGTACTTTTGTAGAGCTTGCCTTTTTAATTTTGGCTGTAAAGATTCTGCTGTTTCGATAATTGGTTGCCTTGTGGCTGTCATGTGTATACCAAATAAGTGAAGTTGGTTTTGAAAAAGTAAGCAATTTATAGTACCAAAGATCATGTTTATGTAAAGACAAACTGCAGCTGATAGTTTATCTGTTGGTGATGTTCTAGGATGATAGTGACTATCGAACTGACACCTCAAATAATGGGAAAAGGGGGTCGTGGATGGATGGATGGATGGATGGATGGATGGATGGATGGATGGATGGATGGGTTTTGTTTATGAGTGCCAGTTGCCTGATTATGAAGGCACAGGAGAGTTTTGAAAATTCTGCTTCCTTGATTCAATAGCTATCTTAGCAAGAGCAGATTGTGAAGTGGCAACAGATCTTCTCACCTTTCTTTCAGCTCCTTAGGTGTCCCCTTAGATTAAATTTTTGGCCCCTTTTTATTTAACATATTTATAAACAATGTCCACTCAGCTACCAAACAAACTCTCATTGTGAGGTTTGCTGATGATTCTACCCTTCTCTGCACTGTAACAAGTCTTAAAAAAACCCAAATAATCATACAAGGACCCTTTTTCCACTGTCATATCTTGGTTAGCCAATGCAAGCCTTCTCTTAAACCATAAGAAAAGGCAAAGGAATGTAATTCACACCCAAACAATTCTCTGCCCTGAAATGCCCTTTTAATATTACATCAGCAAATAACAATATCTTAGGAAAGATAAGCCGCTCAAAACTATTAGGTGTAACTACAGACAAAAATCTAAAACCTCCAAACTGCAGCACAATGAACAGGACCAGAATGCTTAACCTCTGAAATGCATGTGAAAAAAAAAACTGTAGTAATACCTGTACTTCTAGTAAATGTGTTCAAACACCAGGAGAATAAAATGGACTAGGGTCATAGTCATTGACCTTAACAACTGTAAAAAACAGCACTAATATGTTAGCATTTTTACATGAATCATAATTATTTTTGTTGCAATTTCCAAAATATCCTTCAGATATTTATGTTTTAAATACTTAGAAACATTTATTTAAACATTTTTACTTGCATTAAGCTTAGTAGTCAAGTGACAATGTTTCTTAATATAACTTTTCCTTTGATAGTTTCATGCCATACAGAGATTTCAAGCACTCTTCTATTTCAGAATGAGCTATTTTGTCTGGTCTGTAACATAATATTGAAGATAGTTCCATGTTATGTATGACATCTTTTAACCTGTAATGTTTCCTGCACCCACACAATTAACTAAAGTAGCACGGAGTTTCCATTTTATATTATGAAGTACCAGCTGCACATTATTCCATCCACAACCCCTTTTCTCAATTTTTTGCACAGGGGGTCATGTCAGTTCATCAGTAACAATCATCTAGAGCCAAGCGTCACTCCACCAGGTGGCTAATTTAGAGTATCCATTCCACCTAATGCATGCCTTTGAAATGTGGGAGGAAACCCATGTGAACACAGAGAAGGCATGCAAACACTGCACAGAAAGCACCCCAGCTGAGAAATGAACCGGAGAACCTCTTACTGTGACTTGACAATGCTATCTGTTATGCCACTGTGCCTCCATTGCACATTAATGATGTATGTAATTTTGTTTGTAACAGCTGCTTTCCTGATATATTAGTAGTCTGATCATACTCTGGCAACCATGTTTCTGATGCCACAGATACCTGTTTCCAACTGAGGCAAACACCTAAGCTTTGTGTCTTTATATTTTGTGTTTCTACAATGAATGACTTGTCATGGAACTTAAAATATTTTGCTCCCTCATTCAAAAAATTTCCATTGTGCAAAAGCAATTTGTTAGAATGACCTTGCTTACAGTATTAAGAACCCAGTGCGGTCTCTGCTGTATAAGCAGTTGGGTGTTTAATCAGAAGGTTGTGCATTCATAGTGATTCTGAGCTACGTATCAGCTGCTTAAAATATGGGATACAGAGTCAGTGTTCTTAAGTAACAGATACAGTGGTAGTTGTATACTTTAGGTTTGTTATGTATGATACCCATAATGTCAGTACAGTCTAATAAAATTATGTTTGCAGATTTTCCATATTTCGCAACAGCTGTGAAGTTGGTAATTTAAGGGAACATTTTGTAAAATGAGTTAAAAATGTTTATTTAGCAAGCAAACACGTTTTGAATGTGTCACAATCAGTTCTACTTATGCTTAAGACAGCTTGTTAAGTAAGACAGTAATATTAAAACAGTAAAATCTGGGCTACAATAATAGTTTTGCTAAATTCAAAGTATCTGTTAAATGCAGGATGGAGTATGGGTGCATTTTAGTTTTAGGAGTAAGCAGAGTACAGAACAGCATCTCAGCTCATCATTCTCTTGGGACTTGAATTTTCTCTTGTATTTAATGATGCCACCAGAACATTAGGTTATTACCATGATAAAGGGAACAGACTGCAGAACATCATCTGTTACAAGCATGGTGAAATAGCCCACAGCAGATGATAGACCACAACAGTTGAGATACAGAGTTGATGGCTTTAAGTTTCTACCAGACAAGTCTTGGCAACCAGTGCCTGTACTGTTAACTGTGAACATACTGAATAAGCTGCTTGTCTCTTTTGATAACTTAAGGCCCTACAGTTGATGTTAACCACTGGCAAACCGAAGGGTGCCAAAATGGAAAGTGATTTCCTTCAATATGTTGTTATTATCATCTTAGACAGGCAGTTATCCCATGTTGTGAGTGTTACTTTTCAACTGTTATATTCATACTGTGTCCATAAATTAATTATTACATCCTGGCAACTGCAGCAGATAACGGCTATAACAGATGAATTGTGTAACTGTCCATTACAGAATATTATCTTGCAAAAATCTCCTGCCATCTTGTATTTCTTACCAACAAACTGCTTCTAGCAATATCTTGACATTTATTTTGTAGCAATATTTTGTTCATATATTCTGAATGTATTACTAAACAGAGCTGCATTTTAAAATGTTACAGATTCCATACCTTTCCTGCTTCTTATAGCTAAGATGAAGAAACAAAAAATATCGTAATGAAGTAAAACTTGCTTAAAAGAAACAGACCTATTTGCAAAAATTCAAACCAATGTATTTAACTCCTGTTTTCTTTTTAGGACAGTCAGATAATACTTGGACTTTTTGGAAGTACTAAAAAACTGAAGATTCTTGCAGGGGACATTATTGCCTCTAATGGAGTCCTACACATTGTGGACAAAGTGATGGATAAGGTAGAGCCATCTCTCCAGAGCAACGAAAATGTAAGCTCGATGATATGGAAGTAAATGTTGCATTCTTATGGATTTAAAACTGCATTAGTATTAATACTATGATGTTTTATTGTTTGCTGTTTGGCATAAAGGATACTGAAAACTTTTTTCTATCTGTTTTGTGTATCATTTACATTTCATTGTCTAGAAAACATAAGCCTTAAGTATTTTTGCAGCCACTTATAGTTTTTTTTTCATATTTAGAATATCTACTAATAGCAAATGATCTACACATTGAAAATATAGCACAAGATTAATTATCCTTGATATAATTGTTCAAAGCCTGCTTACCACAGCATTGCTGAGACATTCTGAGACACATGAACATATAAACACACAGTAATATATGCGTGTGTGTGTGTATATATATATATATATATATATATATATATATATATATATGTATATGTATGGGATATATGCAAATGACCCTTATGAACATTAGATGTTTCAACTAACTGGCAATTCTGAATGCCCATGACTTGTTTCATCGTTTTAATGGACAATTTCAGGTCAATAAAGCCAAATCCCGCTAGCTGTGGATATGCATATTTCAGCCTTGTTATGACCTCGTCAGCACAGCACAAGCAGAGTGCTAATATATATATATATATATATATATATATATATATATATATATATATATATATATATATATATGTGTGTGTGTGTGTGTGTGTGTGTATAAAATTCTAAAATTCTCATTCTGTGAAATCAGGGCACGGCTGAGAGGTACACTTTTCAGAACAAACTGTTCAGCAAAAAGATAATTTGACTAATTGGTCATGTTATTGCCCCCCCCCCCCCCCCCAGAGTGGTAAGCCGCTGCAGACCAGACATGGGCTATTTTTTTAAGAGTATTATTACCCTTGGACATCTTCCATAGTTTTCTGTAACACTGCTTTGTAGCTGTATTTCCAGGTTCTAGTCAGCACCATCTGACTCCTTATTCCTTACCTTAAGACTGCAATGTATCCCTCATACCTCCCAGCAGCTATTACTTATATTATTATTAATAATATATTAATAATAATTTATATATTATTTATATATGGTGCTAAGATTTTTGGCCCTCAGATTTCTCCTTACTCCTATTCTGTTTATTGGCTTATTCATGAAGTCAGATGTCTGTAAGGGTACAAAAATTATGAAATAAGTAAACTAATTTAATCCAAAGACTCAGTGTCACTACTTTTATGGGGTCTAATGACATTTCATTCTGAGAAATTAGAAAGAACTCATAAGCAAAGTTTCTTAAGGGCACATGGTGATTCTTGCTGTTGAGAGCTTGAGAATCACAATTAGATATTTGCAAAGCTATAAAGCTCTGCGGATACTCCCACAGTAAACTGCACTGTCTGTGAAATTAGATTTTGCTACAGTGATGGAATAATTGCAGTTCACTTGTGTTAGATAAGGAACATTTACAAATTCTGAATGCCATTTTGTAGTGATTGTGCGATGATGAACTTTCTCAGGAAATAATTAATTCTTGTTATTTTGTGTTCTATATGTGCAATTATATTTATACTCATATTGCAATTATTTACCTCTGCATCTTTATATTCTATCAGCATTACCTAACTTCTTGATGTTCTAAGAAAAACTTTTATTCATTTTCAAGATCTTCTTGTGACTTGTAATTATTTATGCATTGTTTATTGTATTAAGAGAGGTATTGTTTAGCAGTGTAGATTTCCAAGATGTGGCACCCATTTACAAGATGTGCCACTCCGCATGGATATTATCAATGTGGTGTTTTTATCATTTATAGTGGCTAAAAATGGCACTTTATGCGGTATATTTTTTCCTGGCAATCTACCTTGCCAAGATGGTTCTGACAGCCATACCTGATAATTGTGTGTGTGTGTGTGTGTGTGTGTGTGTGTGTGTGTGTGTGTGTGTGTGTGTGTGTGTGTGTGTGTATGAATAATAATTTGTTTGAAATATATGTTTAAGGGACATTCATATTACATATCGCTTTTCCTCTTATGTCTTTACTTTCTCTCTATGAATCATGTTAAAAGGGGACCTTGAGCAGAAGAATTGATCCAGTGAAATGCTGGAAGGTATTGAAAGTCTTAGTATGGGTGGTATATTTATTATGTGGCCCACCTAATTTTCATTCCGGGGCAGATAATATGTTAGATACTGTGCTAGCATTTTAAACTTTGCAAAAACTGTAATTAGTGTAAGCTCTGAGTTGCAGACAAAGCATTTTGAAATTGTAGACATAAAGATTCTTAAGAAAGTAATAATACATTTGGAATGGTAGACTCAATGATCACTGTGTTTTGTAATGCCCGGACGTTTATTTGGTAGGTTATGTAGTGGCTGTATTTATAGCAGTGTAGGAGAGGAGCATAGCCGACAGGTGGTGATTATGAATTTTTGTATATACTTGTTTCATTTTTATATAGCAGGAATTAGCACATCATATCTTTTTCTTATTTATTTTGAGAAGCTCTTGGTAAGTAATTATTTGGTCTTTGTCACTTTTTTCATATGAACTAACCACGGTGGTGGTGCTGCAGTAGCGTTGTCGCCTCACAGTAAGACGCTGTCTGGTTCGATTCTCAGCTAGAGCGTCTTCTGCGTGGAGACATGCGTGAATGGGTGTACCTTCGTTGAAGGTTGTGCGTCAGGCCTGGTAAGCCAGTATGTAAAAATCAATTGCCAATCATTAGCGGACCGGAGTTCCGCTGTGGCGACCCCTAACCGGGAAAAGCCAAAAGACATTGATATGAACTAAAGTGTTATCATTTTGCATATGTCTAACTGTGTGTGTGTGTGTGTGTGTGTGTGTGTGTGTGTGTGTGTGTGTGTGTGTGTGTGTGTGTCACATGGAAATAGTCACTTGTACTTAGCTTGTTATACAGAGGCACATTATTTCTCTGATACATGGATTTTGTAATTTGAGAACTGATGCAACATGCCCCAAAATTAATTTGTCTTGGACTGAGTCATAAATGTGGTTTTGTACTTGGTTTAATGTTGCCAAGTTAGAAATGTGGATCACATCTGTTTACTGTGTTGAAAAAGTCTGTCAAGGGGTTGTACTGTTTTTTTTTTTTATCTTCATTTCTGTTGATGTAGTGGGGCACTTAGCAGGCTAATATCGTAATCACTGCATGTAGGGTAGAACACTGAAATGTTGGTTTACTGTTCGTAGCCAACTTCTGGTTCTCAGATTAGGATACTCATAGTGATTAGTCAGTAGAATGTTTAATATCTGTAATGCTGTATGTTATTTGGTATTTGTTTTCTTGGGTAATTTTGTGGCAGAATACCTTGGATATCTTTGGTAGATTTGTGCTTAGCCATCATATCTGCTTTTGTGACTTTACGGAATATACTGACAAAATGTATTCACATATTGTCTAAGCATTAGGTACACTAGCAAATGGGTTTGGTAGTTAAAATGAGTAGAACGTGAACAAGGGTGCTGCTTAGCTTAGTTCTGGTTCACAAAAGTCATGTAAAATGCTCCCATAATCAATCTAAACAGCCTATTGCAGTGCAGTTGTCTTAAGTCTAGAGACATAGTAGTTGTGATAGTAATATTGTACAACTGTGTTGTAAGGAAAAGGCTGTGATAGCTGGCAAGGTACTTTATGGATCTTCATCAGGTGTATCAGATGAAACAACAGTGTCATGTAACCTACCCAGATCTCAGTCCTGTGAATGCACATTTGTGTGGCTGCCTGCCATGGTTTGATACAGAGGATTGTCACAGTCCTGCAAAGTTTGCAAGCCATTGTGCAAAGCCTTGTTGCAAAGAAGCCCATAACCAACCTAACAATTAGTGTAGATGATTAAAGCTCCCATTTATTAACAATCTATTTCATATAGTCAGCGATACAGGTTTGATTCTTTCCACTTCCATTTGCCTACTGTATGGGTCTGCCCAAGTCATCTGCCCAGACAGTGCTCCCATGTATGTGAACCTCTTTGATCTATTTTTCCTTTCGAGGACATCTGGCTCTTCAATTGCCTAGTTAATGAGAATAAAACTTTATCAATGAATAAAAAGACATGTTGTCAAAATAGTTTCATATCCCCCACCAAAGGAACAAACTTCCACTACATGTGCACCAGAGTAGCACCCATGCTACCTTCAAGATAAGCCCAGTTATTTGGAGGAGCAGCCTCAAATTCTTCCCAACTATCTTGTCTTGCACTCCTTGCAGCTAGAGGGAATGTCTGAATATATGTTATTGGCTCGGCTTGTAATGGTCTGCAGACCGATGTCCAAGTACTTGGGTATACACCTATAGAACAAAAGCCAGCTATTTTGTACAATGTGCCCATAGAGTTACTTTACTGCAATCATAAAGACAATGTTCAACCAAAGGATGTGTGGGCTCTACTATAACTCTATTGCATGACCTATGCCTTTGGTGGTGTAGAAGAATGACTGCAAATGTTAAAACAGAGTACTGTAGGTCTCCTTAGGCAATAATCCACGATTGTGTATGAGCATATCAGGATTTACTCACAGCTGTGTGGTCTTCACCCTCGTGATTATACAAAGCCAGCCTTGGGTAAATCCTCATACACCTATAAATAGGACTGGATTATTGCTTTTATACAATTATCTTATGTAAGAAAGAAATTGCAAAACTAAAAGAAACAGAAACATAACTGATTTTCCTTGTATTTCTCAAATGTTCCTCATAAAATTCTTTTTTTAAATAGTATCTTTGTATAAAAGCACTTCACTCTCCTTCTGCATTGTATTCTGTGGGCCGATGTACTGCCCATGCGTATGGGACTTGCATTCCCACACTTGCACGGTACATCCGTGCATTTCAGGAGAAGCAATGGAGAAAAGAGAATCACCATTGCTATTTGTTTTAATGTTTAAAAAGTCAGGATTTTGCAAGGGACATTTGAGAAATACAAGGAAAATCAGGTGTGTTTCTGTTTCTTTTAGTTTTGCAGAAATACCTGATTTTTCTTATAATTTTGCTTTGTCCCTCAGCATATACCAGTAGAACATCTGGCCTCTCAATGGTACTTCAGTGGCTGGACTTTTTTCTGTTGGTATATTTTCAGTTTACAGTGGACACGCTGGTTGGGCTGCCCAATCAGCATGCTCATTTTTGAATAGCAATGAGCAGTCATTGTATAATTATTGGTTATAGAGTACTTACTTTTTAAAGGTCTGTATGGTTCTGTTCTTCAAATACCTGCTGTATATAAATTAATAAGTCCTCTCAGATGCTTTTGACTTGCTGCAAATAGTCTTTAAATAGCTTCACTTGGGTACAATGTTTGACTCCCTGTAAATAGCTATACAATCATTGTTTTCCTTTTAATATTCCATATTGCGCTTGATACATTAGTAATTGTATGCACACATTACTACATACCTTGTTTTTAACCTATTCTCATGCATTTTATTGTGTTTTATATTTTCTTCTATGTCCTTTATACTTTGATTTATTTTAATGTTTTCATTGTGCACCATTTCGTTACTCCTTGTGAACTCAGGTCATGGTTGAAAAGGGTTGTTTGACCAGTCACTTTACCTGGTTAACAAATAAAGAAGTATACCCCATGCAGCTTTTGTGATGTGTGTCAGTACCACAGTTTAAATGTGCAGATTTTGTTAGGGTGTACTCGATGGGAAACATGGATGCAGAGCCAATGGCACATTCACTGAAAGTTATTTAAATACAATGTCATTTTACATTGAAGACTACTGCTAAATATACAACTTAGAATCAGTTTTCTCTGAATGTCCATTGGGCCAATCATTTTTTTCATTTAGTAAATCAAAAGCTGTGAAAGTAATCATCACTGTTGGCAAACTCCCTGAGGTGATGCAATATGTTGTCCTGAAGTCCACAACGCCATCTGCAAAATCTAACCTGGTATAATAAATGCAGTAATGCTTTGCAGTTCTTCTATCAAGTGGCATGCAGATGTTATACTCTTATTTGAATTTCTGGTATGTATGATATGGATTGATCCTTCCAATAGTCCTGCAGTCCTGCTGAGACACTAGTTACTTCAGTATATGGTAGTTGGCTTGTTTGTTTATATATGTTTGTGTGCAAATTTGCATTTTATTTCGGTATCACTTCTTACGCTAGAGAAAGATAATCACCAGACTAAAAACTCTTAATGGAAAATCATAGCGTGTTGTTGGTTTACTCTTCCAAACTCATAAGCATGTCCAGCTTTTGTTTCTGCATGCCAAGTAAACCACAGGATGAGACTTTGTGGTTTGTCTATTTCTGACCATAGTCCTATGAGCCCAGTGTATGCTTTATTATGAAGCTAGAAATAACCACAGTTTATAAGTTTGAGAGTTTGCATCTTTCCAGCTGCACAATATAAAGTGAACTGAATGCTGTCAGATATGTGATAAAAACTAGATACATTGAGTTCCTAGTTACAAAACAATTGCAAATGATGTTTTCACTATGTAGGTCAAGTACTGCAGCAACCAAATGCCACATAGTGATCAAATTATTTTGCTACTGTCACCCACTAATTCCTCCATCACCCTTTCTTTTAGAGTTTATCAGTAGATAGATCAGAATAGCAAGCTAAATTAACATTGGTTGGTTTCCTTAGCTGGGTGGTGCAGTAGTGCAGTGGTTAGAGTTGTCACCTTAAAACAAGAGGGTCTTCGGTTCAGTTCCTGGCTGCAACTCCTTCTGTGCGGAGTCTGCATATCCTCCCTGTGTTCATGTGGGTTTCTTCCACATTCCAATGACATGCATCTGGAGCATTTCTCCCTGGGCCTCTGCTGAAAGTGGGCTCTGTCCCAAGCAGGCTTTCTTGGTAAAAAATATTAAATAAATACATTTTCTAAGAAATTCTTGTGCAGTCTTGTTAATGCAACTTAGCCTGCATAAAGGGTCTATGTTAAATCTGTGAATGCTTAAAATAGCAAAAGCTGATTTATCGACCCTTTAAGAGTGAAAGCTGACAATCTCGAAGACACGGAACAGCATTTTTTTCCCAGGGAAAAAAAATCGTTGTTCCACAAAAAAAAAATGTTCAAAACACAAACTAAAGTGGGGGTCTTCAACCCCCACACACCCCTTCTACTTAAATATACCTACTCCGTGATCGCACCACAGTGGAGGAAATGGCAAAGTCCCACAAATGGCCCAGCGATTTTTTTTCCCTGGGAAAAAATCGCTGTTCCGTGTCTTCGGGATTGTCAGCTTTCGCTCTTAAAAGGTTGATACATTAACATTCGCTATTTTAAGCGTTCGCTGATTTAATATAGACCCTGCATAAATGTTCTTCTGTCATCATCATCATCATCATCAACCCCCCTTCTTCCCATTTTCTGCATAGGGTGTTGCATCAACTGTTGACATCTGTTTCGATTCAATGCCACTCTCCTACCTTCTTCCACAGTCATGACTGACTGTAACAGGTCTCTCACACAGTCGATCCATCTATTCACTGGATGACCTTGTTTCCTCTTGCCTTCTTCCTGTCTGTCTTAAATATTCTACACCAGATTGTCTTCTGTTTGCCTGTACATGCACCCAAACCACCATAATCTGTTCTCTTTGACCTTGTCTGCAATTGGAGCTAACTGGGCTTCAGCTCTGATGTCTTGATTTCTTCATGTGTCTCACAGTGTGCATCCTTCCATCCATCTCAGACACTTCATCTCTATCACCTCTTCCTTCCTCACCTGCCCTGCCTTCACTGCCCAGCTTTCTATACTATGCAGTACTATTGGTTGCAGCACTGGTTTGTACACCCTACTTTTCAGCTTCTTTAACATTCTTCTGTCATACACTATCCCCTGATAATCTGTTCTATTTGGCTGCAGCCCCTCTGATTTGCCCTTTTTAGATTACCAGTTGCCCCCCAATTCTTCTATACTTTCTGGCACCCCTGTTTCGGTGGGGTACCCTCAGCTGAATTTTTCACCTACCCCCCCCCCCCCCCCCCCACACACACACACACACACTTGCTGGCTTCCTGGACTATTTTAGATTAGCATTAGGAATGCATGCTCTTACTGTGTATTAAAAATAAAACAATTTGTTTATTAGCCTATATTTTGTCATAAAACATATTAAAATAGAATTATGTTATTGGACTCCTGGATTAATCCCAGATGTAACATCTCATGTAGCTGTCATGGGCTGCTTAACTCACTCAGGCACCACACTATAAGAACCTGACTGATAGGCCCTGAGATCCTGTGTCTACAAGGTGCTTCATCTAGTGCATGCACCCTGCCTTATCAATAGCCATGTCTCCAAATTCCTGTAGCATTGCCTTCTCCTGAACCTGGTTGGGAGATACCAGACTCTTCCACTTTGTCAATGTAATGTATGTGTGTGTGTGTGCATGCACGTGTGTGTGTGTGTGTGTGTGTGTGTGTGTGTGTGTGTGTGTGTGTGTGTGTGTGTGTGTGTGTGTGTGTGTGTGTGTGTTCTTACTGGTTTTACTGACAGAATTCTTGTATAATTTCTTATGATTCTGTTCATTTATACTACGCTTTACCCTGAAATTAACACCTTCTCCATGCTTGGTCTTACATTACCACTGTTTCACTGATCTTAATTCAATTTTATTGCTTATTTGGTTCTTTTTCCTACATGCTGAGCTTCAAAATGGTCTATCAATATCAGTGCTCTTCCTTGGTTAACAAAATTTAAATGAATGAATGAATAAATAAATTATATTTGCTATGCTAAAATAACCTCATTTGAAACATGGAACCTATTGGAAATCTTCTGACGTATCAGTTCCACACCTCTCTCCTCCCATGCCTGAAGTCCTCAGATGCCAGGAAGTATTGGACAAATGAGTCGTATGGGCTGTGGTTAATAGGTGTAGGAAAACTGTGAGACCAAAAGGCATGAAAATGTTCTAGCTATTATACAGTCGCATCTCATATTATTGCTTTATATCTTCATGGGCATCCAGGCATCTCCCACACTAGCTCTAAATAGTTCAAATTCCTTACCCAGTTAATTCTCATACCTTGTTACAGTCAATGCATTTCCACATTTCCACATTTTTTTTTAACAATGTATTAACAATTTGGAGCTTTTCTCCCCGGGCCACTACTGAAAATGGACATATATCCAGCTAGACTAGCCCGGTCAACAAATGTAAAATAAATAAATACAAAAAAATAAATAAATAAAAATCACATAAAACTGGTGAACTTCCTCAGCATCCCTGGGTCTCAAAAGGCATAATGGCCCTATCATAGTCTAGTGTGGGATCCCCACCCCCCCCCCCCGAGGGTGTATTCAGAAATGCTCACTTTGCTATTGCACAGTGCTACATTTCAGTGCTACTTAGCTATGTATTAGGACTGGCACATGGCTGTTAATCCAAGAAAATGTTTGCATAGTAAATGAGTGCAGTTGCATTTCTGTCAGCAGTTGCATTACTGAACTGTGGTAGAGCAGCCATGTTACTACCAGTCATGTGATCAATGAGATTAAAACATTATGATAATTTGTATAAGACTGCATGCCCTCACAAGTACAACAAAGTACCTCAAGGCTGAAATCCAAGAACTGCAAGCAGGGTACAGATGGCTAGCACATCAAAGTGCCAGCAAAGTTCACCCTATACATGGGGAGAAAAGGGGGTGATAGTAAAGATGGAAAATGGTTTAAAGCAAGCAGAGGAACACCTACAAGGGTAACCACAATGGATGTTATACAGAGCAGGGGCAAATGGACAAACTTTATTTTTCCTGACATGTGACCATTTTTTATATTTGAAGCCAAATATTAGAAGGGAAAGGTAACAAGTATTTTCTGTGGTAAGGACAGAGAAAGTAGGAAACATGACAAAGGCAGATAAACAAATATGTAGCTCAGACATAGGCTGACTGGAGTGGTATAGATGATTAAGGTGGGAAAAACAGTGAAAGCATGCAGACAGAAGGAGATCTAGATGTCTGGACTACACACAGGGTATCAGGAATGACACGTCAGAAGGGAACACCAAAGTCAGATATAGTGCAGGATACAGGGGGCCACCCCAGAGACAGCCACTTAGACATCAGTCACATTCATGGTCAGACTCTGCCTCTGGTGGCCCGATGGTTGGAAGCAACTGGTCATGTAACTCTAACAGTCATGCCTAGAGGTGCTCCACAGTACTAATGCATGCATCCAACTGCTGTCCCACCTCACATATAACCAGACTCTACACTGAATGACTACCGGGAACTTTTCCAGATCACTCTTAAAAGGGACAACTCCAATTTCTCTCTTGAAAGATGGCCTTGCAGCAAGTGCTTTAGAATGCCTTAAGTAATATGCCCCACATCACCATGATGACTGGCAAGGCTAGAAACCACTGGTAACACAGCATTAACCATACCAGTTGCCACAAAAACAGGTGTCTGGCACTTCTCTTCAACCTGCAACTCAGCTGAACCTCTAAACTTAATAAGAAAAAAAAACAGAAACAGACAAAAACATTAAACACATTAGTCCACATATATGTTACAGGTAGAAGTGAAATAACACATCATAGTCACACATGTAATATATGGACCCCATCCATAGGAGAGGCTGTCAACAATCCAATACTGAGGCAGGCTTCCCCACTAACACCCCCCCCGGTACCTCTCTCTCTTTTTTCCCTATGTCTTTCTACCATTGGCAGTTGTAAAGTAGATTAGGGAGAAATCAGTACAAGTACACTGTGAACCAGTCAGAAGAATGCATGGGAACAAACAGGCAATAACCAAGAAAAACAATACAGTGCTGACATAAAAGGTTAGCATACTCTCCCTAACTGCTGCATCCATCTGGCAAAGCAGGATGGGATTACACTATTGCAAGTCACTATAGCAAAGCTTTCAATCCTTGGTAGAGTGGATGATACCCCTTCCATAACTCTATACTTGGAAAGCTGTTACCAGACATCCATGTTATATAATAAGTCATCATATTGACCCAGCAGGTACTTCTTTTTTTAATTTTTTTTAATTTGGTTTTAAAGCAATAAATAAACAAATCATTTATAAACCAAACAACTATTTATATAGGTCCACAGCTGATCAATACATCACAGTTATACATCAACAACATTTTTTTAAGCAAGTCTTTAAGTTTATGCCAAGATTTATATGAATGTGTAATATTAGAAGTTCTCATCTCTATAGTATGCATTTCAGTACTACAAACAAATTTTACCAAGCAAATAAATTCAGCACTAGAGGGGGTAACCTTCCTTTTTCATTTTTAGTAATTATTTTTCTGGTGGCAAAAGCAAGAATAGACCAAAAAAGAGACACTTGGGTTTTTGGAATTATCTCAGGAATCAAATCATTAAATAACACTTAAAATGTAAAAATATTACATCTATCTGACCATAGAAATTGAATAAAGTTATGAATTTCTTTCCAAAAAGTGGAGATAACATCACATTCTTATACCATATACATCAAATCAACTATTATTTCAGAATCACATCTCCAGCATTTAATTCTATAATTGTAATTTTGTTAGGAGGCACAAAAGCTCTGTGTAAAAATGCCCCAGTGAAAATGCTACACTATAATGAAGATGTAGTTTTATCTGTAGATTTTAATATTAATTTCTTGTATTCTTCAGAGAAGTCTTCTTTATTAATTTTTGAGTAGTTCCAATATGAATTGTGTAACTTTGTAAACATTTATGACAAATATGATGTATTTTTCATTGCATTATTATTATGTATATATATATATATATATATATATATATATATACATATATATATATACATATATATATATATATATATATATATATATATATACATATATATATATATATATATATATATATCAGTGTCATTTAAGAATTGATGGCAGTAAATTAAATTACTTTGTTGTTTCAATACTAGCATTTTTTGAAGTTATGAGTTTCTAAACAGTCATTTGTAAATGCAATTGGAAACATAGAAATTACAATGGTTAGAATATGTGAACATTTTATTTAAATGATTTGAGAAGAGGTGTAATACCATTTATGCAAAAATCTTTTAATAACCAGATAAAACTATTAGGTACTCTCTGTTTATGACTGGTTGTGATATATTTATTATTTACTAATAACATTTCTTGATGTATTTGTTTCCATGTTGAATCATACGATAAATGTATCCACAAAGCTATAAATTTTACAGTTGTTGAAGTAGCACACAATTGGATATCAGGCATCCTATTCCACCATTATCTCAGCCACTCAAAGGAAATTTAAGTAGAATATTATTTACCTTCTTCATCAATATTTCTTTTTTTGGTGGAGATAGTAGTAAAGATTGCAAGACAGTATTTTAGGGAGAATTACTATCTTAATAAACATTAATTGCTCTTCCGTGATAAAAAATAATCTGTTTCAATTTGTGACTAAACTTAACATTTTATCAACAACCTGTTGAAAGTTTGTTTGTATCATTACTTTGCTATTAGACATGATGGTTACACCAAGGTATTTCATTTGATTGCTATTCCAGTTGAAGTTAGAATACTTTTGTATGATTTTTTTTAATTATGTACCTCTTTTATTATGGTTAAATCTTAAGTTTGAGATTTCTTCAAACTAATTTTATGTTCTGATGAATTTTCTGTATTCCCTATTGTTAGTAAGATATCATCAGTGAAAAGTTGAATCTTTAGTTCAAAATTTTCTTTTATTTTGTTACCATTAATGTTCTTATTGGACCTGATACTATTAGCAAAGGGTTCTATAGCTAATGTAAAAAGGAAAGGTGATAATGGCTAGCCTTCTTTTGTGCCTTTTTTGTAGTTTAAAGGAATTAGAAAGAAAATAAGCTATTTAACATAAGTACAAGAGCTATTGTATAACTTGGAAATTAATCCAGTTGTTTCAGATGAGAAATTAAATGCCTTAAGTGTTTTAAACAGGTACAACCACAAGAGGGAACAACATATTGGACCTGGTCATCACCAACATGGGGACTCTATGTTCCACACCAGAGGTAAACCCCTCATTGGTAAGATCAGACCATAAACAAATTTCCATGGACATCCATATCCTGTCCCCACCCCCAGCCAAGGAAATCACTGTAAAGAATTTCTCAAAAGCCAACTTTGCACTTCTCAAGACTGAGGTGGAATCCTTCAAAGCCCCTGGGCCAGAGGATAATACAGCCCAATCTGCAGAATCCTTTACAACTGCATTCTATGAGCACCTGCAGGAATGCATGGATCGTGCTATTCCAAATAAAACCAAGACTCACTCCTCCAAAAACAGGAGACCGGTCTGGTGGACCCCGGCCATAAATAAGCTATACAACAGAAGGAGGAAGCTACTACATGACAGAGCAAAATCCCAAAAAGGGAAGGCATCTCTGATCAGTATTAGCCAGAAACTTCGATCCCTCATAAAATCATCAAAGGCCAGTTTCGAAAGAAAAATTGCCCTAGACACTAAAGATAATCACAAGGCCTTCTTTAGTTATGTCAGGAACATGGGCAGAAACTCCCAGATATGCTCTGAATTGTTGCATAACAGTACAAAATATACCAAACCTACAGACATAGCCAACATCCTGGCAGACAGATTCAGCACAGACTTCTCCCCCCTTCCCCCCCAAAGGAGCAAATGCCTATCCCAACTGAATGTAACCTCCCTGACATCACAGATGCACAGCTGAAAGCTGCCCTCTCCAAAGCAAAAAACACAGCATCTGTGGGACCGGACGGTGTCCCAGGCTGTGTCTTACATGAGCTCCAAGAAGAACTGAACCCTCACATTAAGTCACTGTTCAAACTTAGCCTTACTACAGGATATGTACCCAAAGAATGGCGTACAGCTACAGTGGTCCCACTCCACAAAGGTAGTGCCACAACGGACCCCAGAAACTATCACCCCATAAGCCTAACTAGTCTGGTCTGTAAAGCTATGGAGCATATTATCATGGAACTCATAAACAAAGACATTGGGAGCCTCCAGACACTGGACCCTACCCAATTTGGCTTTGTTAAGGGCAGATCTTGCCTCTTAAACCTAGTTGATTTCTTTGAAACAGTTACCAAAGCCATAGATGAGGCCAAGGTAGTCCACACAGCCTACCTGGACCTCGCAGAAGCCTTTGACACAATACCCCACTCAGGCATCATAAATAAGCTTACCAGCTTAAATATCAACCCCTATATCACAAGATGGGTTGCAAACTGGCTCAGAGATAGAACCCACATGGTCAGAATTGCAGGTGCCATGTCCAAATCCAAACCAGTTACAAGTGGCATCCCACAGGGCTCACTTCTGGGACCTCTCTTGTTCGGTATATACTTCTCTGAGGTTCAGGCTAACACGGGGGGATTATGGCTGACAAAGTTTGCAGATGACTGCAAACTGGGGGCCATAATCGAATATCCAGCTGACACAAGCATCCCCCAAAAGGGTCTCACAGAGATGGATGCTTAGTGTCAGAGCCACGGCCTCAAGCTAAATGCTAAAAAGTGCATAGTCATCCCCTTTGGGAAAAACAAGGTGCCCACAAATTACCACATAGGTGGTAATCCATTAAGTACAGAAGAAGTAATTAGAGTTTTGAGGACCAACGTAGATAGTAATCTCTCCTTTGATAATCACGTTGCCAAAGTGGTTAGAAAGACCTTCTATATAGCCCACCTTATCACAAAAGGGTTCACATCTAGATCAAGAGAGGTCATTGTGCCCCTCTACTCGTCACTCATCAGGCCCATAATTGAATACAATGCCCCTTTTGGGATGTACCTTACTCGACACCTACAGCAACTGGAGAGACCCCAAAAGTACCTCACCAAGAGGATCATGGGCTACAAACAGATGTCCTATGCAGCTCGACTAAAGAAACTCCAGGTCTACTCAGTTGCTTACCGCCTACTCAGAGGCGATCTATGCCTGACATACAAAGCCATGTCAAACCCAGAATTAATGGACATGCTCCACCTCAAAAATTCCAAGTCCCTTAGAGCTACACGCTCCAGGGACCTAAACCTCAGCACAAAAATAAGTAGGACATGCTGGAGGGACAGATTCATTTCCCAGTGGCTCCCCTCACTCTGGAATAGAATCCCAGTTCATGTTAGACATAGCCCCTCGCTGACCCTCTTCAAGCGAAATCTGGACGCGTGGATGGGAAATCGCAAATTCACCCCTGGGATCTCTTCTGTGTCCCTGCTAGATAGAGGCACAGTAAACTAATCTTAAAAGGGTACCTTCTGTGACCTACTTTACAGAGATACAGTAGGCTAATCTAATAGGGAGGCAGAAGCCAAATACACTCTGGATAGGCTTATAAATGCCCTAGGGCAAATAGCCTAGTATCTACCTATGAAACTATGAACCTATGAACTGAGTCAAAAGCCTTATATTCTATTAATGTATGTATCTTATCATATTATCCTGTACTTGTCTACTTAAAACAAACCTAGTTTGATCATTGTTAATTAGTTTAGGTGTAAATAGATTAATTTTGCTAGCTAAAATGGACATGAACATCTTATAGTCTGCATTTAAAAGTGAAATGGGTATGTATAATGAACACATTGTAGGATCTTTATCTTGTTTTAAAGTAGGTAATATAAGGGAATATTTCCATAATGGGGACTACAACAGTTGTTTTTACTTCTCTGTAGACCTTATCTAATATTTTAACTCCATCATCCAGTAGTATTTCATATAGTTCTGTTATAAGACCATCTAAGCCCAGCACCTTATTATTTTTTAACTTTTTTATTTGATCTTTTATTTCTGTTAAAGTGAGTGGTCTGTCATTTTTTTTTATTTGTTCACCTGTTAATTTATTATTTATATTTTCCCTTAGAAAAATGTCAACTATATCATCGTTATCCAGTTCATTTGTATTATTATTTATATTTCATAAAATATATTAAAGCTGTCAAGAATATCATTAATATCTGTTCTACTTTCTTTTTTATTATTTATATGTGTTGTAATTTTTTTATATGATTTAATTTTTCATTTTCTTTCACCCAAGAGCAAGTTTATACAAGCATAATGGGTTTACTGAATATGTCTGAAGTTTAAGATTTTCCAGGTTTATTAAAACATTATGATATAGAATTTCAACATATTTTGTATTTAAGTTTTTAAGTTCAGACTGACTGATAATGTTGCTTGGTTTAATATTTAACTTTACTTACTGTGTCTATTTTAGCTTGTAGCATATTCAATTATTTGTCCCATACCTTTATTTTACTAATATACCAGCCTGTAACTCTTCCATTAAAGTAACTCTCTACTGAACCACACAGAACAATGTCAGTTACTTTACCATTCATGTTTATTTCTAGGACATTTTTGATCTCTATAACATACCACTCATTGAATCCTTTTATTTTAATAATGTACACTAGTAATCTCCTGTAATATATTAGATTGTCAGTTTTCTTTTTGTCATTTTTTTAAATAATATTAAAGATTATAGCATTATGGTCTGACAATGGACATGGAACTATTGAAACTTCTCCTACATGTGATAACAGATTGCTTGATACAAAAAATGTATCAATATTTGTTTGTGTTCCATATCTATATGAATAATGGGTATATATTTTAAATTCATTAGATTTACATAATTCATTAAATGCTTGGCTGAAGTGATTGTCAGCTTTCTATATGAAGTGGAGCCTTTGATAAAATACAATTAAAATCACCAGCCATTATGACTTCACCTTTCATATAATAGGCTATAGTATGTAAGTACTTTTTTGCATCTTTAGCTCCAACCCCTGAAATCCAATAACAGTTTACCAATGTATATATTTTTTTGTTCCACTCAGTTATAACAATGCGTAATATATCATTTTTATCAACATCGGTATCTTTTACTTTAGGCATTACTGATGAGTTCTTCCATAAAATGAGGGTGCCTCTTCTTTTAGCTCAAAAGCCAGAACCTGCCAAAATGAAATAATTATTTAATGAAAAATTATTTACATCTTTATTAACTAAATGTGTTTCCTGTAGAAATACTGGGTCTATATCAGATCATCACAATGCAATTTCAGTGAACACCGGCTCGTCAATACTCATTCAGCAAAAATCATCACAGCGATTTGCTGAATTTATCAAGGGCAAGTAAATACTTGGCCTACAGCACAATAGACTGACAGCTTCGCAAATGGAACCCACCCCATCTGGGGTACTTCACCCCCAACATCCCAGCGATGTGGGGCCTGCACCCCACACACACCCCAACTATATATACCAACTCCAGGATCACACTACAGTGGAGAAAAGGGCAAGGTTGTGCAGTAGGGCAAGTATTTACTTGCCCTCAGTAAATTCAGAGAATTGCTGAAACAATTTTCACTGAATGAATGTCAACAATCCGGTGTTTGCCTGCAATTGCATGTAGTTGCAAGTATTTGAACAGACCTCCCCCTCTTTACTGGATTATTCAGTCCATTGATATTAACAGATATGCATTTAAAATCGGACATTTATGTAAGAGAACAAAGAACACACGTATGATGAAATTGCATTTATGTACAGAACTTATTATATACTTTATATATAACGATATGAAATCTTCAGCTATGAAAAAAAATTTTGAAACAGATAAAAAAAAATGCCTAATGATATAACACTAAAACCTTCTACCATGGAATAACGTATTCCTAGTTTGTTGAAAAGGAAGCTCAAATTCTCCATTCACTAGCTTAGCTCATGCTTCTGATTGATATTAATGTCTTATTTTTTAGGATTCATCATTTTAAAAAAGCCCGTCACTGAGTTATTATGAATTCGAAAAGTTAAACAGGTGCTTAGAATCTTTATTATAAGTTGACCAAACTGTATATCTCTATAATCATCTTTCCCTCTAACTCACATTATCTCCCTCATCTACTATAGGCAGGAAGTCAGTTGTTATTTTCATGTTTAATAATTTGTAGGTCAGATGATTTCATATTTTTTCTATTTTATTTACTATGTGTAAAGTTGTACAGAGGTTCATAAGTTTATAAATTAGTACTAGCCTAACTGGCCTTGTAGGTCATTCCAACCCCAGCCAACTACCTCGTGTGAGAATCAAACCCTACACCTTGTGCCTATAAGGTGAAAACCTTAATCACTATACCAACCTCCCACACTTGTGGAGATGTTTATATTCTTTAACTATTTACATATTTACTTATTCTGTGCTCTTTCTATTTCGGATTGTGTACTATGTCTTGTACTGTTAGTACATTCCTAAGTTTTATATTTTAAGTATAATTCTAGGGTAGACTGTCATATAATAGAACATTTATATTTACCCTTATATGTTTGGTACCCTTTAATCTAGTATTACTGTTAGAATCAGTCCTATGTTTTTCCTTAAATGGTATGTCTAATAGTATCTGAACAAATGTCTGAAAAATCATTCCTTTTAAGAGTCAAACATTCCATAATAAATTGTTCTGAGATATTATGTTTTGTTATCATTAAAAAGAGACAATAACGGAGAAACACAATCCTAAATTTTTTATCAGAAGTGTCATTCTATAGGATAATATGTAAACTATCCTTTTGGTATACTGCAAGCATCCAGAACTATTTAATAACTGACAGTGGTTTAGAATGCAATTCACTGTCTTCTGCTTATTATCTAACTCGTATTCATTGACATGATGGTTCAGAATATTCTTGTGGGCATAAGATACCCAATTTAGATACCCACAAGAAGTCTGTTTATTGTTTAAGTGCCACACATCTTGAAAAAGTTTGTATGTTCTGTGCTACTTTTAATCCAAGAGCCTCCTCAGATCAGAGAAATAAGTTGATTCTGAGAGGGATTCTACCTGCAGGGGCTCAACCCCCCTTCTAGTCTGACTACCTTGGATACAAAGAAGAGGCATCTGAAGTCCCATCCTCCCTGTCAGAGCCTTCCACTAAGAAAACCAAGAGTCCAGATCCTGGGTCCTTGGATCTGATTCCTACTTGACCAGCCTCAGATCCTATTTCTTCCTCTGATCCGATGGGTTTGGTTCTGTCAACCAGTTCTCCCATTTTGATAGCTTTGGATCCAAAGTCTTTGGATCTGGAAGCTAGGCCTTGTGTTATGGAGCCTACCATCCAGACAATCTCCCCGACTCTGCCAGAAAGGATTTTTCAAACTCCTTCTATGTCATCTAGACTGCCTTCTACCACTTCTTCCAGATCTTCCAGGAGTTTTTCCAAAATTGACATGGACAGAATGATGTAGAAGTTTCTTCAAGCTCAAATTCATTTGGGGATAATTCCAACTGCATTCCCTGTCAGATCAGTCTGCCTTTCTACCAGGAAAAGTCTTTCTCCTTCTCTGATCCAACCCTCAGCTTTGGAGTCCAGGGATCCAAGATCCCCAAGAGGCACTCTGTCAGATCTGAAGTCACATCATGTCTCTGATCCGACAATTGCCCTGACCAGCTCGGCTACATTGTCTTTGAGTCAGAGCAGGTGTCAGATCAGAGAGGTCTGCATTGGATCTGAGGGACAGGGCTCTGCTCAAATTGGCTTAAAGACATCCTTTTTCTTATGAGTCTCAGCCCTAGACAGCTTGGGCCTGATTCTATCTGGGAAGTACGGATCTGGGGATGCCTGTGGCTTTCCTTCCTTGACTGCTTTGGCTCCGAGGGGGGAATGCAGTGGTTTCCGTAGGTCCATATGCTTTCTAGGCTGTGGAAAGAGTGTTCTCAACAACTGGAGATACATCCTGTAGTATCTTGGCTCCTGACCCTGGTTATTCTTCTATCATGAGCTCATACCCCATCGTTTCTGTCCAGTCAGGTCAGCCAGTTCCAGAAGATCCCCAGTCATGTTCCCTCCCGGGCATCCTTCCTCTTTCAATACTCAGATCACACCACTGAGGAGGTCCCCCAGAAAAAGACATGTAAAAGGAGACACATAGACTCTCCTGTGGAGTCTGTCACAGAAGGCATGGATTCTGAGGAAGGTGAAGGATCCCTCAGATCTCAACCCAATGATGTTTCCTTTGGGGACATCATGGAAATTGTTAGGCACAGCCTTTGGGATTGGCCCATCTACATCTTGAGTGACTCTCCTGGCAGATGAGCTCATTGATCTAGTCTCCTGCCAGGCCTGGAAAGAACCAGACAGCATTTAACCAATTCCAAAATGACCTAACAAGATTCTGCCCCCACCTGCTGATCATCAGTACTGGAGCAAAGGTTTCCCAGTTGATGCCATGGTTGTGGCAGCAGCATTGAAAAAGGAGCTAGCACAACAGAGCTCCAGTGCCCATCCTCCGAACAAATAATCGAGAGAGATGGACAGGTTTGGGAAGTGCATTTACACCTCAGCTACTTTTGCCCTGAGGTCATTAAATTTTATGGCACATTTCACACATCTGCAAAGAGATTTGATTAAGGAATTATCAAATTCTTTTGCTGAGTCCATGCTGACAGAGAACTTCAAGAAGGTTTCTCCACAGCTGGTCACTCTTTCATCTATTGCCATTCTTTGATGAAGTTAATTTCCCATGCTGTGGAAGGCACCTCTTGAGCAGCTGGCTCAGGCATAGCTATGCAATATCATGCCTGGGTGAGGCTCTGTTATTTCTTGGAACCCTTTAAGGCAACTTTTATTAATGGCCCTTTTGGTGGTTCCTCCCTTATTGGACTGTCAGTTAAAGAAATGCTTACCTACAGTGAGCAAGAAGAAAAGACTTTGTCTGCCATCAGCATCAAGTTTTCAGCCCCATGGCATACCTTTTCTAGGAACCAATGAGGTGGTAAGAAAATGTGTTTCTGTAAGTTTCAGGGACCTGTCCCAGACACATGGGGAGATTCTTCTTTCAGAAGCAGAGGTGGAGATTTCAATGACAGATGCCTCACTCAGGTCAGACGAGGCCTGCAGAATCAGGGTTTTTAGGGTTCTTTTCCCAGCAAACCCTATCAGCACTCCTAAAGTGATGCCCTTCTGCTCTTCTGTTGAGGCAGTCAGGGGGACATTTTTTATTGCATACAGAAGCCTGGACAAAACTCGCAAGAAACAACTGTGTGCTAAATGTCATATCCAGAGGATATTTCACACCTTTTCCCTTCCCCTACAGGATCAAACAAGAAGCTCCCTGATGTCCCACCCAATCAGAAGGAGTCAGCAGCTCTAAAGGTTCAAAAGCAGCTTCAAAAATGAGTCATCCAAAAGGTTACAGACAAACAAGTAGGATTTGGAACTAACTCCTGCTTCATAGGTTCATAGATTAGTACTAGGCTAACTGCCCTTGTGGGCCATTTTAAGCCTAGCCAATTATCCCTTGTGAGACTCAAACCCCACACATTGTGTTTGTAAGGCAAACACCTTAACCATTTGGCCACCCTCCCAGCCCCCAACTTCTTTTTGGTGCCAAAGAAAATAGGGGACTAAAGACCAATCCTGGATCTAAACAGGTTGAATCAGTTTGCAAAGAAGTCCAAGTTTTGGATGGTTATGGTTCAGTCCATTCTACTGCTTCTGCTCAAGGATTATTGGATGTGCTGCATAGATTTCCAGGATGTGTACTATCACATAAAGATACACAGGCCCTCCAGGAAATTTCTGCACTTCCAGCTGGGAGCCAGTCATTACCAATTCAGAGCACTGCCCTTTGGACTCTCCATAGCCCCCAGGTGTTTACAAATGCATAGCGATGGTGGCAGCTCATTTGCAACTCCAAAGATTCCAGGTGTTTCCATACTTAGATGACTGGCTTCTAACTGCCCCAACCAGGTATAAACTGTTACAAGCCATAAACTATTTACTCTGTATCTCACAATCCTTAGGGGTTGCTATAAATTTTGCAAAAGTCAAAACTAGATCCATTTCAAAACATAGAGTTCATCGAGACTCAGCTGGACACTCAAGAAATAGTGGCGTACCCACCATTAAAAGGATCACAACTCTAAGAAGTCAGAAACAGGATATGTTGTCTTGCACCTCTCCTCCAGGGAGACTGGTTCTACAGGTATTAGGATCCATGGCAGCAACTATAGTCTTAGTCTCATTGGCCCGGTTCTTCATAAGAGTTCTACAGTGGACCTTAGTAGTTCAGTGGTCATTTCTATGCCAACTCCTTTCCATGCACGTGAAACTCACACCAATCTGAAAACTCCATGTGCAATGGTGGCTTCAGTGTCAAGACACCTAGACAGACTGTTTTCTCCCCCCCCCCCCCCCATCCAGCAGCCACAGTGACCACAGACACTTCCCAACTAGGGTGGGGAGCATTATCTAGAGAAGATGGTCCAAGGCAAGTGGTCCCCTACAGAGACCAATTGGCACATAAATGTTCTAGAGATGAGAGCAGTCCTTTAATCACTGCAAGCCTTTCAGAACAATCTTCCACTAGAGACTGTTGCTATTCACACAGACAACATATAAGCAGTCTGGTACATCAAGAAGCAAGGAGGAACCCTATCTTATCCATTGTACAGGGAGGCCATGAAGATCTGGGAATGGGCGATCTCTTTGGACTGCTTACTAGTTGCTACGCATATACCAGGGAAAACCATTGTGTTGGCAGACAGACTCAGCAAGTCTATTCTGGCTCCTCATGAGTGGTCCCTCAAGCAATCAGTAGTGAATATGATTTTCAGCCATTGGAGCCAGCCTTGCTGTGACCTATTTGCCTCTCCCCTGAACAAGTGCAGCAAGTTTTTGCTCTGATCCTTCTTCAGGGGGAGTCAACAAGGGATGCTTTAGTCCACAATTGGCCCCTGGGTCTCCTTTATGCTTAGCCTCCTCTTCCCCTAATCCCAAGATTTCTCCAGAAGGCAAGAAGGTCAAAGTGTTCAATTATCCTCATTGCCCCCTTCTGACCTTGCCAAGTGTGGTTCCCCTTCCTATGGACTAATATCAAGTATCCCCCTTAGATTTTGGAGCTCAATCAGGACCTCCTGTCTCACTCATCAGAATTCCAACACCCCAAGCTCCACACCCTCAAACTGACCACATGGTTTTGCCAGTTACACTGATAATTAGGCAGTCGAGGCTTGTTTCCCCAGTCAAGAATATTATTCTGGCTTCTCAGAAGTCTTCCACAAAGAAGGTTTACAAAAGTAAATTGAAGACATTTTCTATGTGGGCCAGCAAAGAGAACATTGATCCCTTTTCAGCATCTGTTCCTGACATTTTGCTTTTCCTTAGTCTCTTGTTTGACCAAGGAGTTTTTCTACAAGCAAGTTACAATTTGCAGCAGTATCAAAGTTTCATGAGGGGCATGGACATCTTTTCTTATGGGCCTCTAAGTTATGCAAAGCTTTCTTGAAAGGGAGTTTTCTCCTCCAACCTCCTATCAAAGAACCTTGTCTACCATGGGGTCTCACAGTAGTTTTACAGGGGTTAACACAGAAGCTCTTTGAACCATTAGGGACATGATTTAAGTTTCTTTCCTGGAAAACTATTCTGCTGGTAGCATTGACATCGGCAAAAAGTGTCTCTGAATTACAGGCTTTGTCTTTAAAACCCCCTGTATTATTTTCCACAAAGACAGAGTGTCTTTACATACTAACCCTTTTTTATGCCTAAGGTAGCCACTGAATCAAACCTTAATCAGTCCATCCAGCTGCCAGTATTCTTTCCTAAGTTTACAAACAGGGGTGAATACATGTTAACACCTGCTTGATGTCCATAGGGAGTAATGTTTTATCTTCACAGAACAAAACAGCATAGGAAATCTGACCAACTTTTTTGTCATACTCCCCTAATCATTTGGGTCAGGCAGTTTCTAAAATAATTTGGCCAAATGAATTACAGACTGTATTTCATTGATTTACCGCCAAGCAGGGTTGCCTTTATTCCAGCCATCCAAAGCGCATTCAGCCAGATCTGTGGCTATGTTCGGGGCTTTTTCTTCCAGATCTTCAGTTGAGGATATGTGTGCAGCAGCCACTTGGTCTGTTATTCATACCTTTGTTATTCATTCCAAGCTTGACATTATTTCTAGAAACAGAGCTACCTTTGGTTCAATGGTGCTCCGTCATGTTCTTTCATAAGGCCAACCAACAGCAATGTAGCTGGGAACTCTGACCCAGTGGTGAGGAAGAATGAAAGAAACAACATGAGATTTAAAAGTTATGTACTTACCATAGCTAGGTATCTGTGTTGTCTTCTTTCATTCTTCCACACCCCCCCCCCACACACACTATCCCCCTTCTTGTGTTCCTGGAAGAATTCTAGAAGAAGTTATAACCCATGGGTTCTATGTTTGAGCCTCTTTAGGTAAGCAAATTTCCTACCTTTCATTCCTTTTGGAACTAATTGTGGGATTTGTCTACATATATTACCTAAAAGTATTCTTTATATATGGTCAAATAGAGTCAGCAAACTCAATCTGAGGGCTTGGATGAAGCAGTGGGGGGTTATGGATAAAGGGAGGAGCTAGATGCTTGGATCCAAAGTCTAGGAGAGAGCGACCAAGTCTGATCCGAGGATAGGATCCTAGACCCAGTGGTGAGGAAGAATGAAAGAAGACAACATAGATACCTAGTTATGGTATGTATATAACTTATAATTAAGCACTATTTGTGTGAAATGTTTAATATAAAGCAGACTGTCATTTTTTAAAGGCGACATAACATATAAAATTGCATTAAAAGAATGACAGTTATGTATGATCCAGGTTTAACTTGTAAAAGTGTGAGTGTTACTACAATTATTTGATATCATTCCAATGATAACTTTTATATATGTAAAAAGTTATATTTTTTTATACTTTGCTTAATACATAGCAAGTCTTGCCTGGGTGCTATTGCATGTCAAGTATACTGTCAGTAGCACACTACTGGACAATTTTAAGAATGCAGGATATAACTTAACGTGCTTCTTTATGTCATTTGCTGCATCTTGTATTATATTTAGTATGCACGATATCAGAAATTGTACCACCTAATGTAAGTTTCATCATAATAATGAGTAAATTTTAATGAGATGAATAGTTTAACCTTTTAAACTTTAAATACAAATAAGTGACATTAATTTCATATATAGCTAAAATAATCAAACTCTAACATTTTAAAAAGGGAAATAGTAACCATTTGAAGTAGGAAATAAATAAATAAATGATTTACCTTGTAAAAAGTAATGTGCAGTGCCTGATCATAAGTATTGAAACACTAATTTAAATTACCATGAAATATATTGATTTTCATTTGTCCTTCAGTAGTTTAATGTTTTTATCTTTTATTAAGCAACCATCTCTTCTTGCATTTCTCTTCAAAGAAGTTGATAGAGTCTAGTCCATTTCTTCTGTTCTTTCTAGGATTTTATTGTTCTGTATAAAGTCCATTGCATCTTCCAAGGTGTTAAAAATCTTCTTTCCTTCAGGAAGGTGAATCCTTATTTTTGCTGGAAACAGGATTTGTGCTTTACTATTGTTTTTCTTTAGGCTTTTAACAAGTGGCACACATGCTTTTCTCTTGGACATCACTAATGTTGTCATTGTCAAATTTTATAGTATTTCATTTATTTTTAAATGGATAATTAGTCCATGCAGCATTTAAGACTAAAAATCTTTATCTTGACTTGAGAAAAATCTTGCGATCACTGACCTTGGTGAAGGTGTTTTTTTTTTTTAAGATGAGTTAGAAAGTGATCTGTATTCCCTTTCAATGCCAAAGGATAAAGCTTCAGGGAGGTTCAAAGTTTTGGGCGGTCAGGTATTAAGGAATTGAATCATACTGTCTCCCTCTTCTTTTTCAGGAATCCCATAAATCGTGATGTTATTCCTTCTAGATCTGTTCTCTAAGTCTTCTATTTTATCCTGGAAGAAGTTGTTTTGTTTCAGAAGAAATTCAGTGTTATTTTTATTTTGAAGTAATCTGCCATCAATTCAGACATTGCCTCTTCTATACTCGAGATTTGTGATGATTGTTGTTTAACAGATTCTCTCAGCACTTCAACTTGGTTTTTACGTTCCTTTTAATAATTGTCCATTTTGCTCTCTAATGTATCTGTCTTTACAGATAACTCATAGATAGACAGATAGATAGATAGATAGATAGATAGATAGATAGATAGACAGATAGATAGATAGATAGATAAACAAATACAGAAAAAAAGCCCATGCCTAATAACTAAATTGTAATCAGACTAACAAAATACTCAACCACCAAATGACAGAAAAACAAAACAACAAACTCTAGGCACCACTACAAATTAGTGCTTTCTTTCTTTTTAATCAGGAATTTTATCAGAAATAATTAAATTAAAACATTTACCATTATTTATACAACATTTAAACATACTACATGACTACACTTGGACATTTAAAAACAATGCAATGCGAATTGTTTTAAAATGCAGTTTAAAGCAATACCATCATTCGAACCTGGGTTAAACATTGCCAATGTGACTCTTGTACTTCCAAAAATTATTAAATCCCCACCCCTCAAATCAATAACTGGTTGTTTAGCAACTGAAAAGAGAAATTTCATGAAATTCTTGCACACTGAAGCATGTTTTCCTAAAGCATTTTTCAAATTGACATGTTTGATCGCATATAAATGCTCATAAATCCTTTCAGCCAAAGTTCTGATCATTTTACCCATGTAATAGGCCTGACAGGTTATACATGTGGCTAAATGCACAAGGCCTATATGTGTATCTACCTAAATACTGTATACCTTGCCACTATAAGCCAAATGAAAAAATATGTCAGTACTAATATATCTATACTTTCTACATGTTCCACAAGGAACAGTCCTGACTCTTTTTTGGAAGATACTATGCTACTACTAATTCTCCTTCATTCCAGTAATGTCTTCAAACATACACTTTTCTTAATAATAATTTTAGGACTTGTGCCTTAAATTTAAATTGCCTAGCACTATTTTCATTTTCCAAACAGTTTGTCTAAAATACTCAGTTTCATTAGCATAAGTAATGAAAAGAGCTTTATCCACATCTACTGGGTATGCAATATATCCTAAACTTTGGCAGCCCAAGAGTGTCCTTAGAATTGGTAAAAATTTACTTTCCTGTAAACAAAATCTAGTAAAGTGAAACGGTAGCCTCTATCAAGAAAACAAATTCCTTAGGTTTGTTACATTCCTCCAGGTGTATATCACCAAATCGAAACATGACATACCCGACCACCTAATCATTGACACATTAACATCGAACTATGAAAACTACAAACAGCCACTTCAGCAAAGTCTTTCCCCTGGGGAAAAAAATCACTTGGCTGACCAAAACCCAAACACTCTGTCAAATCATACGAAAGTGGGAGGGCTTCACCACCAACACCCCCCCGATGTGGGAGGCTCTGCCCCCCACATACCCCTAACTAAATATACCAACTCTGAGATCACTCTACAGTGGGGAAAATGGCAAGTCCCTGACTACAGCCAAGTGATTTTTTTCCCCTGGGAAACAATTTGCTGAAGTGGCTGTTCATAGTTTTCGTAGTTTGATCATTATGTGTCGATGTGTAGGTGTTTGGGTAAGTCACGTTTTGATTTGCTGATATAGACCCATTCCTCCAATAAAATGTCATCTGATGTTAATTAAAGTAAATGTAATGTAAAAATTAAAGTGAATGCTTTGGCCAGACACACTATTAACAATGATATTTTTTAATTTATTTTTATTTTATTTTATTTTACATTTGTTGACCGGGATAGTCCGACTGGATGCATGTCCATTTTCAGCAAAGGCCCGGGGAGAAAAGCTCCAAGGGTAAGCAGATACAGCATTACATAATACCAGCATTACATATTACAAACAGACTATTTACAGAGATTACATAAGTAAGCAAGTTAAACAAGTTCCACAGGTTACAGTTAATCCTGAGCACAAGTCAGGATTAAATTAAATTACACAGTAAACTGGTTAACAGATTTTTACACATTCTAGAGAGAGTTAGCCAGGCTTGATACATTGACATAGCCAGTTAAATGACAAATGTTGTTTGAGTCTAGTTTTAAATTGACCTAAGGTGGAAAGTAAGGTAATATCAGCTGGAAGAGAGTTCCAGGATCTACTTACAGAGTTTGCAAAGAGAGAATCACCGGCTGTGTTATTAATTTTGCTAGTCTGATTTAATAGTTTGTTAGAGGATCGAAGCGGTCTAGGATTGTTATAGGGGGTGATAATATTTTTAAGTGCAGGAGTATTGTCCAGATTATAGAGGATTTTATAGGCCATAATCAGTTGGTTATACTGGATTAGGCTGGGTAGTTCAAGCCACCCAAGCTGATTTAGATTGATGCAATGATGTGTCCTAAAAGGCAGCCCAGTGGCAAACCTGGCAATGTGGTTGTAGCAAACTGAGAGTTTGTTAAGGATAGTCTTGTTTAAATTCGAGAGTAGAGGGGATGCATACAGAAGGGTTGAAAGAAGGTGAGAGCGAGCTATGGCAATTTTAGCTGGAGGGGTTAGGAAGGCTTTTATTCTGTAAAGTGACCCTAGTTTTTTATTGATGGTTTTGATAGTTTGGTTAACATGTAGGTCAAATTTTAGATTATTGTCTATGATGACACCTAATAGTTTTGTAGATGGGTCAGTGGAGATTATTGTGCCATCATTTCATTTTATGGTAAAGGTGAAAGCGGTAGACCTACGTGTTGCTGAAAATAACAGCATTTTAGTTTTTTTGGGATTTAGGATCAGACGATGTTCAGAAAGCCAGTTTTCTATTGTATTAAAGCTGGTCTGGGTAGCTGACCATAACTCTACTGGAGATGTGGCTGAGCAAATCAGAGTAGAGTCATCAGCATATTGGATACAGCTGACTTTTGGGATGACAGTATAAAGGTCATTAATGAAGATGGAGAACAGCAAGGGCCCTAGTAGAGAGCCTTGTGGTACTCCAAGGGTGTTAGGTAGAAGGTTAGGCAGTTTGTTCTGCCAGAGGACAGCCTGCTGTCGACCATTCAGGTAGGATTGAAACCATTGGAGGGTTCCAGTATCTAGACAGAATGTTTGCAGGGTGTGGATTAAAAGTTGGTGATCAACCATATCGAATGCCTTGGAAAGCTCCAAAAAGAGGGCTGAGGATATATAATTATTGTTGCGATTATGGTTTATGGTGTTGGTAAAGGCTAGGAGGGCTGAAGTAGTACTGTGATGAGGACGGAAGCCATGCTGAGTGTCTGCATAAGGCGATTCTGGATTAGGTGGTGCATGAGTTGTCTATGAATACATTTTTCCATAATCTTTGCAAGTGGAGAGAGTATAGCTATTGGCCTATAATTAGAGAATTCAGTAGAGCTGCCTCCTTTGTGAAGTGGGATTACATAGGATATTTTCCAGATGGTGGAAATTTTAGCTTCTTCTATGGTTCGATTGATTAGTATTGAGACGGGGTAAGCAATAGCATCAGCTGATTTTTGTAGGTACTCGGCAGGGAGTTGATCAGCAGAAAGTGTAGGTAGTGGGTTTTAATTTTTTGATCAAGGTACGGATAAGTGAAGTGGTGACTGGTTGGAAGCTGAACGCGAGTAGGTTTCTAGGGGTGCTACTATCAGGACAAGGGGAGCTAGGAGGTAGTTGGCTAGCTAGGGCTTGAATTGTCTCAGTAAAGAATTGGTTAAAACTATCAGAAACATCTTCAGGGGTTTTATCAATAGTAGCAGCAGGGATTGGGGTTGAAGTTTGTCCAGGATGTAGTAGATTATTTAAACCTGCCCAAAACTTCTGAGGGTTATTTTGATTTACTGTCTGTAAATTACAGTAGCGTGGTTTTTTGTCTTGTAAAATTGATTTTTTGGTTTCGTTCCTGGATTGCCTGTATTTAATGTGATCTTGAGGGTCTTTAGAAGAACACCATAAAGCCCATGCTTTGTTTCTAAGGGTAATTTTGAGTTTAGACTCTATAGAAAGCCATGGCACAGTTTTTGCCTTGGTTCTCTTTGAATGAACAGGTGCATGCAAATCAAGGATCTCAAGGAATTTGTTGTTAAAGTATGCTACTACTTCCTCTAAGGGGAGGTGTTTTAGAATAGACCAATTACATGAGTTTAGTTCTTGTTGGAATTTGGCAGGGTCAAAGTTTTTATTGTTTCTAACCTTTGTGAGTAAGTGAGATATGGAACATGTCTTTAAATTTCTAGTTATAGGGAGAACATATGAGAGTATAAGAAGGGGGATCTATGGAACATCACTGAAGAGGTTGAATCTAAGTGGGTAGTAAGATTAAGGGCTGATAGAGGTCATGGATTAAATGAATATATACCCCTCCATCCTAAGTTAAAGTCTAGGCAGCTTTTTAGGGAAAAAATTGCTGTGGAATTGTTCATATGATAAATAACTGACTTCTTATTACAGGTTTGTATGTGTTTTGGAGAACATAAGTGGAAAATGTAAACATGTGCAGATATATTCTTTGCTTGTGACTGTAAATTGAAATGTCCTAAGTTAAAGTCCAGGCAACTTTTTAGGTAACATGTGCTGTGGAATTGTTTGTATGATAAATTACTGACTTCTTGTTACAGGCTTGTATGTGTTTTGGAGAACATAAGTGGGAAATGTAAATATGTGCAGATATATTCTGTGCTTGAGATTGCAAACTGAAATGTTATGGAAATTTGAATTACAACCTAGATATTTTATAAATAGGCTTTTAGAAGTGTATACATATACATTCAGTTTTCTAGTTTAGTTAATGGCATGTACCTTGTAGAATGTTGCTTTAAATTGAAAGTACTTGTTCACACCAGAACAATGTATTGGTTGGTTTTAATCATGTGTCTCAAGAGGATATTTAAACCTAGAGCTGTTTTTAAAATGTATTAGACATCCGAAGAAGTGTGGTTACCCACAAAACTGCTTGTGTGGAATAAAGATTTTTACACTGGATTCTACAGCCGTCTCCAAGTCCTGGTGTTTTGCTTTTTATTCTGGATCTGTTTTGTGCAGGACAAGTGATTTCTAAAGCTTTGGTGGCAGTTTTGTGTTATAGTTTCAAATAAATTTAACATTTTGTTTACCTGCAGCAATAGCAACATTGTTACTGCTAATATTGTGATAATAACTAACACATGGAGTAAGGATGGTGTTTGCTTACTTAAAGGTTACAGAGCACACTTTTGTAATGGGAAGGAACATCAGAGTATTGATGAACAAGTGACAATGCAGATTAAATATAATTCATGAAGTAAATTAAATCATGTTTTCAAGCTGTACACTAACTGTGGAACATCTTAAAATGTAAGATTCTAACTATCAAAAATAAAATGATATCATAACTTGATGAGAAATAGGGACTTAATTGTTTTACACCGAGTACTAATGCAAGGGTATTAATAAGGACATTAAATGATTTAAATAAATTGTTTAGGAAGTGGAAAGATGTTAAAATGATGGCATACAAAAGTAAAATATAACAAGTTGTTTAAGTTAAGCTAGGTGGTAAAAAGATGAATAAGAGAATAAAGAAAGGCTGATCAAATAAATGAAAGACAACCAAAATTCCTTTTAATAGAAAAGGTAAAAGTAAAGTGCAATCCATGGAAAGTATTACATATCAGAAAAGGATAGCTAGTGCTAGACCTCCAGTAGTAAATGTACGCACTGCTCATGTTACTGCAGCTTTGGGACTGAATGTAGAGAAAGAATAATTTGGGGGAGAAATCTGACATCAGTAATTTGATCCTGGAAGAACAAGACCTTAATGATATGCTAAGTAAATTTGTTTATAAGATATTGTCATGCAGCAATGGGCAATTTAATAAATGTCTCTAAACCACATGAGAACAGTTGGTTAACCCTCTGAAACTGATTTTTACAAAGGAGCAGCAAGAATGCAGAAATCCCAATGACTAAAACAGTATAGGTGTCTCATAATGGTATGGATAACCACAAGCTAATTTATCATCAAATATGATGTAAATTATGGAAAACACTGTACTTCAGAAATAGAAAAGTTACATGATTTAGGACAGCATTATTTTTGACAGCACACATCATTAAAAGTCACTCTACTGTAACATGTAACCAATATTTTTTATGATAACATAGCAAAAGAAATAGGTGACAAGTCAAGGGTGATGTCATATACATAGACTTTAGCATTTTGGAATGTGCACTACATCAAATATTACTGGATAAAATGGTCACAACACCAAATATTACTGGATAAAATGGTCACGTTACATTTATCTTACTAACGGGTAACATGAATTGCTAAATAACTCAGACAGAACTTGGCAACTTCAAACTGGCATTCACAGTGGTCACCTAAAGGGCTATAATAAAGTTGTTCTTCAGGGATCAACTCTTGGGCCATACTTATTTGGTTTATAGATAGTGGTCCTGGATATCTTTTACTGCCTATGTGCAGATGATTTTAAAACTGATTAAACAGTCACCTGATCATAACATTTTTTAGCATTGTTTAGATAACCGAAATAACATGGCCAGGTTGAACATGGTTGATAAAAAGAATAGGACAATATTTTATTTGACAGAGTTACAACTGACAGTATTTTTGTTTATAAGATGTAATACACATACAGAGTTTTGTATTAATGGCCGATAAGAATTTAAACTTTAAGGTACATTTGGATGGTATACTAAACGGCTGTCATGAGTCAACAGGATGCATCAGAAGATAAATTAAATTCAAAAGAACTAATAGTATGAAATCATCTTCCATAGCTGTTTAAACCAAAATTGGAATTTGATGGTATCTTCTGAACACAATTCTAGAACAACTACTTAAGGAAGATCAAAATAGTGTAGCCAACGTTTACAAAGCTCATTAAGGGTGTTGAGAGATTAGAGTATGAAGGATGATTAATTACTTGGCTTTGTTTTCAATAAATTAAAGAGGAGGACAATCTTCATCAAGTTTATACAATCACAAAAGACAAGTTAAAGTGGAACTGTTTAGGTTTTAAGTAAAAGTGCAGATGTCTTAGAAGTAAGGTTATTAAGAACAATGACTAACACAAATGAAACTGTAAACTGGTTTTCTTAAAGGGTTGTTTGGTGTTCGATTCCATTCCATGCATGAGTAAGATTGAGTGACAATATCTATATTTGTTGAGTACTTTAGGGAATTTGTTATAATTTCTACTTAGGTAGAATGGTCTATTTTGGCCACGCCTGATTTATTGTATTGTATCTAGTGGTGGTAGTATTGCGAAGACAGCTGAACAAATATGAGTCCGAACTATTTTGTTACTTCCCAGGCTTCATTTTCCTGTTATAAGCCATTAAAAATATTGGATGATACCTTACTACAAAATTTTAGCATTTTATTATATAAAGAAAACATGCAAAAAGAGGTGTTGAAAAGATTGGACAATTACTCTGTGAATGTCTCCAGATTTCTCTTTCCTCATAATTAAAGATGATTTAATTTATTTCAGTATAAACAGGGTGGACAGTTATGGAACCATTGCAAATTAAGAGTAAAATGAATAAGTCCATCTAGCCCTTCCATCTTTGTGTTAGAAAGAGCAGTATAATTTAGTTTCCAAAGGTTCTTAATTAGCACTTAGTAAATAAATGAAGGTGCTAGCAGCTCAACATGTTTGCCACTATGCACTAGAGCATTTCATGCATGGGTAGCAGCCATAAAGACTGCTGAAAATGTATCATTGTTCCCATAGACAATGTTAAAATCCACTGCCCGGTATACTCATTGGGAAGGCTGTTATGTAGTATCAAAAGTTTTACTTTACACAAAGCTAATGATTAAACAATAAATTGTTGTACTCATTTTATAAATGTAGGTTTCTTCTTTTCAGAAAACAATACTGGAAATATTAGGAGACAATGGAAGATATAAAAAATTCAGAATGTTACTACAGGTAAGAACTGGGAAAAGATCATTTAAAAGGGCAGCATGTAATTGTCTCTTGTGCTCTGAATACTTAATATAGTGTTTTTTTTTTCTTGCATCAGGCAACTAATCTTGCCCAGACACTAGAGCTCCCTGGACCTCATACTGTCTTTGCTCCAAGTAATACTGCTATGGATGGCTTAGAGAAGGGTATCTACGATTTCTTACTGTCATCTCAGGTATGGGTCATATTGTAAAACATGTAAGACCTAAATAGTCTTCAATGCTTATTGAGCCATATTTGTTTCATGTTGTCAAGCTAATGGCATATTCATTTTATTAAACTTTCTTTCAGGGTTCAAAAAAGCTTCTGGAACTTGTGCGGCATCATATTGTGCATTCAGCTGAGGTTCGTTCTTTGTAAAATATTTTTGAAGGAAAAACATTTACTTACAAAATACTATCAAGCAGTCCTAATCAGTCTCAGAAATCCTTAATGCATAAGTAATATTTTCTACATATTTTGTATTCTGTAACATTTTAATGGTCACAGGAAAAAAGTTTTTGTAAGAAGATATTTGACCATTGGTACATATAATAAATGTGAAGCTTTGAAAGTGATTAAAAATATATTTTATAACTTACATACTAATAGCTATATTCAGAAAAGCTTACTTTTATGCAGAAACCTTAATTTAGAAGGTTTGTGTATCATTATATGCCATTCTGATTCAGAGATCAGTCTCCCACTGTGGTTTACCCTTGGCATGGTCAGTGGTTTCACTGGGAAAGCTAAGGAAGTGGCTAATACTCATTAGCCATGTACTCTTTCCCAGACATAGCTGTAGCTCCTGATTAACTCAGTAAAGTGAGTTAGAGAATTGTTCTATGTTGATCTTTTTCCTCTGGAATGATTTATGGAGCAGGTGAGTATAGCAGAAGCATCATTGGGTGTGCATATGTGTGTGTGTGTATTTCCAGCTCTGTAGGGCCAGTAATGCAGTGGAATGTGTGTGTGTGTGTGTGTGTGTGTGTGTGTGTGTGTGTGTGTGTGTGTGTGTGTGTGTGTGTGTGTGTGTGTGTGTGTGTGTGTGTGTGTGTCTTAGCAGTGTGCCTATGTTACTGAAATGTATGGGCTGGTAAGCAGAAGACAGGGCATTGTTCTATTCACAGGCATAGTAATAAGACACTAATGAGGTATTTGTTTGGCCTTCCCATGTCTCTAAGTTGGAGATTATATCCATTGTACTAATTGACCAACTCACACTGGACAGTTTGCATAGGCAGAGAGAACCTTTGTGAATCCCAGGGAAAATGTAGCTAATTGCATTGTGTATTGTAACCAGTGAGCTGCAGAACTAAGTAAACAATCAGGATGTGGTTAGTTGTAAATAAGTGAGAATGTACAGCAAAATATAAAAAAAAATGACCACCATCAATCATTTCTGAACAGAAAATTGTATACTAGGTATGACATGAACAAATATGGTGTGCGTAGCCCAAGTGGAAGATGGCTGCTTTGTGAGTGAGCTCCACTGCAACAAATGTGTAATTATTTTCTTTCTTCTAACTGCTTATACAAAGGATTTATTTTTCTTTCACAACAGAATGGGTGAAGGTGGAGTGGAGCCAGAAACCCTTGCTAGAAAGCTTTACAATGGTATCATCAGAAAAAAAAGAATGCTTATTTCACTTTGAGAAACTATCTGTAGTGGCAGCAGAAACTGAGGCCTCACATTGTCGCCATGGCTCAACAAAAAAAGATGAGCAATATGAAAAACACTATAGAAATGACTGGGGTAGCCCACAAAAGTCTGGTTACAATAAAAGTGCCAGTAGAAATGCAAAGAACTGAACTGGATAAGGAATGCAGGAGACAAGCAGGTAAAATAAACAATCTAGAAAACTGCTTTCATAGCGTAATTATCAGAATAAATGGAATACTTGAAAACATCCCTTAGAAAGAATTAAGACTGTTAATGGAATGCTTATTTAAGGAGGTAGTACATATACCTTCATATTCAAACCCATCAACTGAAAGGATTTATAGAGTGGGGAACAAAGGGAAGAACATGCGGACCTGAAAGGAAATGCTCAGGCACATGCTAATACCCTGAGTTCAGCAAGCAGTAGAAATGGCCTGGTGAGAAACAGTACTGAGCATGGTGGAAATCCATAGAGGAAATTATATGCTTATCTTTTAGCAGACTACACACAAAAACTGTATGTTCTGAGATAACAAATGTTGAGAATACAAAAAGAACTGCTCCATCTCAACTACATAACTCGTGATATGCCCAGCTATCTTTCTGTTTAAAGCAGATGGGGACAAATGTACTTTGTTGAGAGTGGAGGATGCTGTGAACTTCCTGAATATAGCAAAAAACACTTAAAATTGACAGTAGATGAACACTTCGAAGAAATACTTTCAGAGGTAAAGGTAGAGGTAGAGTGGAAAGGAGCCAAGAAACAGTGACTGCAGTGACAGATACAGAGAAATCAACCACCATCTAGAGACGATTAATAGTACAACAAGAAAAGGATCAATCTGAGGGGAAAAGTACACAAACTAAAACAATAAGTATTCAAGAGATTGGATTAACCAGGGATGTAGAAAAGGCTATGCTGACACAGGACTGATTCAGTGACTGCTCCAGAGAAATCCAGTAGAGATTTTCTCTGGCTCCCTTGACACTGCTGATGAGCATTGCTGGTCCCCTGAGGCTTGGACAGGCTGGACAGAAATATAAATGAGAGATGAATCTGTTGCATACTTATAGAATAATGTTCTAATGACTGCACACCTTTATATTCTAGAAATATGTGCAACCTCTCCTTTGCAATGGACTAACCATGTTTCGCTGAAAGTGTTTTGTATATTTTCTGTCTCTGAAATGCATGTAAAATAGGGACTTGCAAACTCATGGCCCCAGGGACTAGCCTCTTACATGGAAAGACTTGCATCACGGTGCTCACATGAACTTGGTAGGGGAATAAATTGGACCACATGGGTTATATCTGTGTGGCTGTTATGCATGTTGACCATGTGTGGATATGTTTTTTTTCTCTGCTAAAGAGTATTCCCATAATACGAAGAGTCTTTTGCAATATAATTATTAACAGCTGTAGCAACAGCTAGATAGATGGGAATGGTAATGGTACAGCAGACATTTTAGGGGAACAATCAGTAGAGTCCATAAGGACTGCCCACCTACCTGTTTGATATTTAAAAGTAATTTGATTCTGTTAACAGGAAATTTCTGTTTAAAGTCCTAAAAGAAAGGAAAGGAATTTTGTAGACATGCATGTTAAATGAATAGAATGGCTTTACACAAAGCTCACATTTAGAGTATGGATAAATGGGGGCTTGTCAGAACAAGTAGTCATAACAAAAGGGTCTAACCAGGGTTGTAAATTACACTTATTAATTATGGAAGAGCTTGCCTGTAAAGTGAGGGGGTTTATTGAGTGAAAAGACAGGAAATACAAGTGCCAGCATGCTTTATTTTCAGATGATTGTTTGCTAATTAGTAGTGATATAAGAGGTATATTGAAAGGGATATTAGCTTCAAAGTTGTTGTTGTTGTTTGTCTTTCGTCTTTTCCCGGTTAGGGGTCACCACAGCGGAACTCCGGTCTGCTAATGATTGGCAGTTGGTTTTTATGGTGTCGAGTTGCCAGCCCGACGCCCAACCTTCAACGAAGGCACGCCCATTCAACGCATGTCTTTCGAACGCCCACTCGACCATGGGGAGGACATGATATTAGCTTCATAAATCAGTTATACTGAAGGCTGGGGAACAAACAGGAAATGGACATACCTGGAGCTTACAAGAGAAAATATTTCCAAAATATCTAGAACTTTTGGTGTGGAAAACCAAGATGGAAATGTATAATAAGAATTTGTCCCTTCTGCTTGAAAGGTTCAAGGAGGATTGGGAGAAAGTTTGTAACCTTTCAGACAATTTCAGAGAGAATAAAAGCTATAAAGGTGATGGTGCTACCACATGTACTATTTACACTGTGAAATTTGGCTGTACCAATGTCCCATTCAAATTTAGCAGAACTGTAACCCCTGAGAAATGGGACAGTGTTAGGATATACAGTCAAGAGATTCTCGTTCTTAAAAGCACAACTCTTTTTAAGGTATGGAGGTTGGGCCTTACAGATATTCACAGGTATTCACTAGCCTGTCAACTTGCCCAACTAGTTTACGTATGGACAGAACCAAATGATATTATAAGACACAGGTAACAATTCCTGACAGAAGGAATGGAATAATACTGGAATGGGTGTTGTCATGGGAATAAGGTCTCAAAAAATAGAAGAATTAGGTTCTAGACTTAGGCCTATAGGCAACATAAAGTAGCGGGTCTATATTGTTTCATCGAAATCTACTTACATCGAACTGCTATTCATCAAACCAACATCATCGAACCTCCTGTCATCAAACGTTCAAATCAGTGAATGCTTTTCCCAGGTTAGGAAACTAGTTGGCCAGTATACCACCTGACACACAAACACATTAAACTAAACCCAATAAACTGGGGGGCTATGCCCCCTACACAAACACACACACACTATATATATATATATATATATATATATATATATATATATATATATATATATATATATATAGGGAAATTTCTATATGTTTGCCAGCTATTTTCCTTACCTGGGAAAAGCGTTTGCTGATTTGAACATTCGATGAAGGGAAGTTCAATTATGTCGGTTCAAGGAATAGCAGTTCAACAAACTGATATAGACCCTAAAGGAGCTTCCAGAGGTATGTTGCACAATTGCAGCTTGGGAAAAAAACTGTATGAGAGAGTGGAGGGCTTACAAAATGGTCCTATATTAAGACATTTGATGGGGAACCCTATAAGGTGTTTGACCTACTTTGTAGGGAATATAATCTATCCAGAGAGAATTGCTTTATATTTGAACAGCTTGGCATATACATAGCACATGCAGCATTCAAAAATAAATCGTGATGTGGAAGGAATGGGCCTTTATTAAAAGAAAAAAAGGACAGGCATAATATATGAGGATCTAGGTGATATAAAATAAAATCCAATCCAGATAAGGATCCAGAGAATATAAACAGAATGGGATGAAGTACAGATAGATGAGGAGGAATGGGAAGCAGTCTCAGCTGGGGCATAATAATCGAAGAAATGGGTAAGACTGAAAGATCAACAGATGAGTACTCCCCATTTCTGGTATTTAACACCTAAATGGCTATATAAAAAAGGTACACAGCAACATTTAGGATGCTGGAGAAGTGGAAGAGAGGGAGTGGGGAGTAAAACACATTTTCTGGGATTGTTCAGCGACATAATGGAAGTGTGATAGCTCTTCCAGAGAACTAAATGAAATTTCTTTCCAGGCAGAAGAAACTGGGCTTGCCACTTTGCTTACAAGGGATAATGCCTAGGAATAGGCAAACAAATAAAAAAGATGTCAAGGTGAGCTGGATTTTGGCCAGTCTTATAAAAATGTCTTATGACAGCTCCTAGGAGGATACCTGTAAAGTGTGAAAATGTTTTTTTTATTATGAATATCAGCTGTAGAATAGTGATAAAATGTTTCCAAATATTGATGACAAAGATACCAATGATGTGTAAGGATGTGTTAATAAACGAACTACATAAATACAGTAAATAATGTAGATAGTTTTGTAGTGCATGCAGCACCTTGACTATACTCCAATATCAGCAAAAAGACAAACCACTTAAGCTCTGCAGTAGTGTGAGAAATGATCTTAACAATTGTTTAACACCTCCCTAAGAACTGCTAAGATCAGGTTTCGCACAAATGACAGTGTCAGCCAGTAAATCACAGAAGAGGAACTCAAAAAACAGTTTCATTTCTGCCTGCTGTGCCTCTAACCTATTCCTAACATTGTTACAAAATATTCCCTGTACCTTTTGTGTTTTGCTGTCCACTTGACAGCACGCATTAACTGCTTTACCAGTTATGAATGCCACCAAAACATTTTTTCAATTTTTACTCTAACTAGTAGAACATGGAGAGAGAAAAATCCATGCTATAAAAGATATGATTGGTTCTCCAATCATAACCCTGTACTATGTGTTTTTGACTTGGATGCCAAGAATCATCTCTCAAGCTTCACTCCCAAGGTGAATTTCTTGACATTCATAACTTGAACACATGATAAAGTGGTTACGATTGCTGACTCGTTCATAATCCAATATGATTTTGAGATCCTCAGTGTTATATGTGTTATGCATGTTCCTTGCTGATACAGAGCCAGATCATGGTCAAGAGGGGCCCTAAGCAGGGTAATAGACCAGCAACAGTCCCTCCCCCCAGCAGCACCCCCCAGCCCTTCCAGTGTACCATTACTTGGCTCTTTCTCCCCAGTTACCATAAACACTGTTTAAACCTGTCAGTGTGCATTCTATTTTCTTCTTTACTACTACAATGATAGAGATATTTAAGTTTCAAATTTTGTAGCACAAACACTGATAGCCATTTGCTAAACAAAACAATACAGTCTCACAATGAATACAGATTTATTTTGAACAGCAAGCTTCTCTGCCCTTGAAACTCACATTCATTGAAATGGCGTTAAAACCCACATTCAAAGAAAATGAATCTTGCCAGTGGCAGATTGTTTATCTTTGGGCTGTTTTCAAACCATATACCCCTTGCACACATTTTTTGGACCATGCATGCATACATGCATGTGTTCTTTTATGCGCCATCCTAATTGCAGTAAATTATACTCCTTGTATAATACAATACCACTGCTTAGAGTGTGTATTAAATTTGCAGGTTTGAACATTTTTTCCAGTAAACAATAGAACAAAATGTATGAACCAATAAGAACAAAACTATCCATTACAGAACATTTCAATCACAAAAGGTCACTCACATTTCTGTCATTGCAATCCACCAATATCAGTCAATATATATACTCTCTGCAGAAGTAAACATCAGCTAAATAATTCTACATTAAAGACATCTGTAACTAATAAAGAGGTTGGTGCTGGCAAACAACTGTACATTTTAATGTTGCATGTACAAATTCAGTGCCTGCTGCTCTTGAAGATTAAACTGCCCATGTTACATTTAAAAAATTGGTACGCTGGTAATATTGCAATACAGAACAGCAGTCAAACTGGCAATAAGTTCATAGTCACTAAGCATCTCATCCAAAGAAGGACACACTCAGGAGTGCAGCAACCCCAATCCCCCTTTTAGGAGGCACTGCAATATCAGCACTGCATGTATATGTACATGGTATGGGAGTTGAACCACAGCCGTCTGCACCAAAGGTAAGTATGCTACCTGTTGTGCTACTAATACTGCTTTCAAATTCTATACTACAAACACTGATGATGGCCATTTGATAAAGAAAACAATTACACATTGAAAACAGATGTAGCATGAGCAACAGAGCACTTATCTTCCCTCCACCAGGAGCAGCAATATCCTAGACCTGGTCATTACCAACATGGGCGACCAGTGTTCCACACCAGAGGTCAATTACTCATTGGTTAGATCTGACCACAAGCTAATCACCCTAGACATCCACATCCCATCCCCACTCCCCATTAGGAAAACCACCATAAAAAATTTCTCCAAAGCCAACTTCACACTTCTTAAGACAGAAGTGGAAAACTTTATGACACCCATGCAGACAGACAATAGAGGTATGACTGCTGAATCCTGCACAAATGCACTTTATAAGCACGTACACATGTGCATGGATTGTGCTATCCCTAACAGATCCAAGATGCTATCCTCCCAAAAAAGGAAGCCAATTTGGTGGTCCCCTGCCATAAACAAACTCTACAACAGAAGAAAGAAACTGTTGCAAAAAAGAGTAAAATCCCATGATTAGAGGAACTCCCTGGTCAGCCTCAGTAAGAAGATGAGATTCCTCATAAAATCCTCCAAAGCTAGTTACGAAAACAAAATCACCACTGATTCTAAAAACAACCACAAAGCATTCTATAGCTATGTCAAGAATCTCAATGGCAACACTCAGATCTGCTCTGAGTTACAGCACAATGGCACTAAATATACAGAACCAACTGATAATGCCAACATCCTGGCAGATAGGTTCAGTGCTAACCTTACCCCCCTCTCACCCCCTAAAGGGCCCATCTCTATACCGGAAGAATGCAAAGTTCCTGTAATCACGGCTGCACAGGTAAAAACCACACTCTCTAAAGCCAAGAATACAGCATCCATGGGACTTGACAACATCCCAGGCTGCATTCTACATGAACTACAGAATGAACTGGCACCCCACCTAAGCACCATGTTCAATCATAGCCTCAACTCAGGCTTTGTGCCCACTTAATGGCACACAGCGATGGCTATCCCACTCCACAAACGGGGAGCCACCACAGACCCCGGTAACTACCTCCCCATTAGCCTGACAAGCCTGGTCTGCAAGGCCATGGAACATATCATCATGGAACTTATAAACAAAGACATAGGTAATCTCCAAACTCTGGACCCCATCCAGTTCGGGTTTCTAAAAGGCAGAGCATGTCTTCTAAACCTGACAGACTTCTTTGAAGCAGTCACCAAAGCCATAGACGTGGGTAAGGTAATTCACACAGCCTATCTAGATCTTGCCAAGGCTTTTGACACCATCCCCCACTCTGGAATTATAGATAAACGCACTAAACTAGGTATAAATCCATATGTCACAAGATGGGTTGCCAACTGGCTCACTGATAGAACCCACACTGTGAAAGTAGCAGACTCCAAATCTGACTTCAGCCCAGTGACAAGTGGAGTACCACAGGGTTCAGTCCTGGGTACTCTCCTGTTTTGTATCTACATTTCTGAAGTACAGACTAACACAGAAGGTCTTTGGCTAACGAAGTTGGCAGATGACTGCAAACTAGGAGCCATAAACAAAACTCCTAACGATGTGGACATCATACAAAAGGGCTTCACTAAGACAGATGCCTGGTGTCAAAGCCATGGCCTCAAGTTCAAAAATGTCAAAAAGTGCATTGTCATCCCCTTTGGTAAAAACTCTGTACCCATGAACTACAACATAGGCAGTAGTATACTTAACACTGAAAGTGTGATAAGAGACCTTGAGACACAGGTGGACAGTAGTCTCTCCTTTGATAATCATATCACCACAGTAGTCAGGAAATCCTTCTACATGGCACACCTCATCACAAAAGGTTTCTCATCCAGGAAAAAAGAGGTCATTGTTCCCCTCTATTCGTCACTCATTAGATCCATTATAGAGTACAATGCCCCTTTTGGTATGTACCTCACAAGGCATCTACAACAACTGGAAATGCTGCAAAAATACCTCACAAAGAGGATTACCAGCCTCAAACAGATGCCCTACGCAGACTGTCTTAAAAAACTCCAGCTTTACTCCATCGCATATCGCCTACTCAGAGCTGGTCTCTGCCTAACATACAAAGCTATGTCAAACCCAGAGCTGTTGGACATGTTCCACTTAAAGAAATCCCAATCCTTCTGAGCTACACGCTCTAGGGACCTAAACCTTGTCACCACAATAAACAGAACATGCTGGAGGGATAAATTCCTGTCCCAGAGACTTCCCATACTCTGGAACAAACTACCTATCTATATCAAACAAAGCTCCTCATTAGCACTCATCAAGAAACATCTTGATGATTGGATGGGAAATAGGAAATTCACCCCGGGGATCACCTCTGTGACTCTGCTCAACAGAGGCACAGGAAAATAATTTTCTTGGGTGGCGAAAGTCAGGGTACCTTTTTGGATAGGCTTACATAGGCCTTAGGGCCAATAGCCTAGTACTCAACTTTCCTTGAAAATGCACAGAAGGTCAACAGTCTTTGAAAATACAGAGAAGCTCAACAGTCCTTGAAAGTGTACAGAAACTCAGCACTGTTTGAAAACACAATGGAACTAACAATTGTTTGTTAATTAACAGAAATTCAACAGCCCTTGAAATGCACTTGCTGATGACAGCTTGGTAGTTGATGTTGAGGATTCTGGCTCTATGGTTTTGTGGTGAAAGTACAGAATTTGAGCCTGAAAGAGTTAATCAACCTGTCGTCCCTAAATGGGGCATTTCACACAGACAGACACACACACACACACACACACACACACACACACACACACACACACACACTCACACACACTCACACACACACACACACACACACACACACACACACACACACACACACACACACACACACACACACACACACACATCCTGTTCTCCACTAAACTACTATTTCATGAATGGCTTATTCTCCATGATCATCTGGAATGGCAACAGCATAACTCCAAATTCATGCTCGTTTCTTAAAACATTGCACGCTTGGTTTCAAAATGTGTGCATGTCGTACTAAAGAAGCATGTACAGACACTACTAAGGATACACTCTGTATGTGGCCTTAAAGAAGAAATGCAACGAACGCAGATTGCATTCTTAAAGAAGAAATGTAAGTTTTTGTGGCAGCCCCCCCAGCAATTTGGCACCCCTCCCTGGCTAGTGGGTCACCCAAGCTGGTGGGCCCTAGTCAACTGCTTAGGTTGTCTAGTGCTAGATCTGGCTCTGTGTTGCCATGTTTATGGTATTTGTTATTTAAAAGTTAATGAACATGTTTAATGAAAAAATTAATTCTGTGAACAATAAAACTGTGTATATTTACCAGTTCTTGCAATACAATGAAAAGTGAAGCATGGATTTTTGTGGCTTCAGTGGTGACATTATCAGACAGCAAATAATAAGATGGATTTCCAATTAGACTGCCAATGTGCCAGACGTGTCCCATGTTCACTTCAATATAATATTAATTTATGCTTTTGCAAACTAGTGACTTGAACTGTTCCACTGCAAACTCTTTTTGATCAGAATTTGAGCTACAAGAACAAAGGTAAAATGTAATATATGTATGGTCAGTTTAGAGTAGCCAGTTCCTAGGGCATGCTGTTGAAAAAAACTAAACTAAAATATCTAGAAAACATTTTCCTGCACTTTATTCACTGAAAACTGAATACGATTTAAACTTATTTCAGTTCACCAATAATCAACTCCTAGAAGATGTTTCCTATTGGAACTCACTGCCAACATGGTTTGTAGTTGCGCATCTGTAGTGACTCATTATGCGTAGACTTTTCTCTTTTCTCCACAGTTGTGTTACACCTGGAGTTAAGCTGAGTTCACTCCCCAAACAGAGATGCGGTGGGGCATGTTTCTTGAGAAAAAAATATATATTTTTTAGAGATCTCATGGATCTAAAGTTTGAACTTGTTGAGCCTTCAGTCAGTTTTAAACTTAACCCACATTGGTAAAGTTCTGGATGGAAAATATTGAAATGAGGAAACATGCAAATGCCACAAAGACAGTAAAAACAACAAGACTGCTCAGTGGGAAGATCCCTATCTCATAGGTCCTGGGTTCAGTCTTGACTTCTGGCTATTATCTTTGTGGACTATACTTATTCTCCCTATACAAATGTGAGTTTTCTCCAGGTATTTCAGCTTCCTCCCACCTTCTAAAACTGCGTTGCTTAACTGCACTAAACTGTCTATTTTAAGTATATCTATTTATCCTTGCCATTGTAGCTCTAGCCATGGCTGAAAAGTGTCTGTTGACCAAGCGCTTTCCAAGTTAACAAATTGTAAAATAACATATAAAATCATGGCATTAGCTGAAACCCTGAGACATTAGGTTACAAGACAGAAACCTTAGCCACTGCAGCACTGCACGTTAAGCACTATTGCCATGTTTTGCACACCAAACAGATCTCGGCATTTGAATATGAGGGTAGAACAGATTGCGGATTGTAGCAAAATACTCTGTTTGTAGGACAATTCACTACTGAAGTATTAAGGTCTGAAGGTTCAAGCCAAATGCCATGTTTTTATACTTGTTATTTTATAATTTGCTCTACTACTATGTGCAATGGTCATCTCAGCTGTGGTCATCTTAGCAACACTGGTGTAGGTTATACTTCATTATTGTCATATATTGTTAATTTTAAAATGACAGTGTACCCCACCCCAGTCCCTCTATTCCCCTTATCAGCATCTATCAGGTTTCTTCTCAATAACACATCATTTACAATGAGGCTGCCATGTTCAGTAGTGGTGTCCTCCTAGTTTTCCAAGACTCAAGCCATATAAGTTCATATATCAAAATATCTGACACATGAAACAACCCTCAAAACAGATGCATTACCACCACCTCACTATAACTATGCCTTTCTCACACTAACACCTCCAGATTTAGGAGGTAGCAATGGGCTAACATCAAAATAAGCTCTCACGTTAATGCTAATATACGACTAATGTATACTTTTATACCTCTTCAGCCAACACTTGCTACTGTTTATTTTCCTCTCTCATTTACTTCAAAAACATTCTCATCTTTTAATCAATTATCTCTCCATGTCCTTAATTTTCCCTCCTACTTATTATTCCTCCTCATCTCATTCTATTCCTCTGTCTATTTTGGCACAGAGTATGCTATTATTTTTCACCTCCATACATCATTAGAAATATAGACAATCATTTTAATAATTATGTATTAGTTTACTTGATACAGACTATCCACTTCTGCAGTGTGTCTGGCTACATGTAGTCCATATTGTGAGCTTGATTGCAATTCATCCTAGTAATATTTTGGTAAATTGGAACCCCTACTGTTTGGCATATACTTCTCAGAGGTCCAGGCAAATACAAAGAGCCTGTGGCTGACCAAGTTTGCAGATGACTGTAAGTTAAGTGCTGTCATTGACTCCCCAACTGATGTTAACATACTGCAAGAGGGTCTCATAGCTGAAAATAACTGGTGCCAAAGTCATGGCCTTAAGTTAAACACAAAAAAATGTATTATCATACCATTCAGCAAAAACATGGCCCCTACTGATTACCACATCAATGGCAACCCCCTAAGCACACAACTTGTGGTGAGAGACCTGGGTACTCATGTTCACAACAATCCCACATTCGACCATCACATGGCAGCGGTGGTCAGAAAAGCCTTTTACTTGGTTCATCTTAGGGATTACATCCAGAAAAAGGAGGTTATTACCTCTCTGTACTCCTCCCTTATTAGACCTATAATTGAGTATAATGCCCTGTTTGGTATGTACCTCTCCAAACACCTGCACCAACTGGAAAGGCCACAGAAATACCTCACAAAGAGAATCCATGGCCTCCAACACCTATCCTATGCACAGAGCCTCAAATCACTATCACTCTACTTGGTATCATACAGACTGCTCAGAGGTGATTGGTGTATAACCTACAAGGCAATATAGGACCCTGCCCTACTAGAAATGCTCCATATCCGTAGGTCTAACTCCTCGCACATTACCAGCTCAACAGGCCTAAATCTAATATACATCAACAAAACCTGCTGGAGAGACAGATTTGTCTCCCAGAGGATGCCACATCTCTGAAATAGACTTCCCATACATGTCAAACAGAGTACCTCACTGACCCTCTTCAAACACAACCTTGATGAGTGGATGGGAAACCATAAATTTGTCCCAGGGGTTCCGCCTTTGTCCCTCATTGACAGGGGTGACAGGTGCTGACTGAGGTTTATTTTTGGGGGATAAACTCTTGGCTAAGCTTGTAAGGGCCCCAGGGCCATTAACCTAATAACCTCCTATGATCGTACGAAATGAATTTCAAGTCTGTTTTTTTATCTGTTGTGGGAATTTTCTCCCCTTGTATATAATTATTTAACAACTACTTGTGTGTTTTTGTAGAGCCTTTCTCTCCAGCTCATTATAAAATATTTAATCTGTTGCAGGACCTTTCTCCCCTTGTATATAATTACTCAACTACTATTTAAATGTTGTTGAACCTGCAGTGGACCTTTACTCCTCGGGCCTTCACCGAAAATGGGCCATTGGCTCAGATGGACTTTCCCAGTTATTAAAGGACAAATAAAATATATAAAAAAATAAATAAAAATGCATTCACCAACATGTTCCATGTCACTATTCTAGAAAAAAATGATAAGCCGTCATACTAGTTTAGTGGAATGTCGTCAACATAGAATGATGACAGGTTTTCTTCATAGACAAAATTCTATATCAGTAATGTTCATCAGGAGAAGTCGGACTGGTTGTTTTTTAAAATATCTCCCACAAAATTCCAGCCAGCAACATGGCTTCTTCCTAGCACAGAATCCGACAATTAACACGAGGTATTAACCTGGCAGTTAACACAGAGGATTAACACTATTAGATCTGAACAAGCAGCTCCCTGTAGTCCCGCGTTTGATTCCTTCAGTCTCTTTTCTTTAACCATATAGTGCTCTTGGGAAAATAAGCTCGGCTGCTAAATGGTCTCTGAACCTGCATGTATAGTAATTGCCTCTGAATGCCATGTAATTAGTATTAGGTAATGGTGGGGGTGGGTTAGCAGGGACTCACTTTTGGCAAGATAGGTTTTACTTTACAGCAATAAAATAAAAGATAGAAGATATATCAACTTGGCCAATTTGCCATCTCTATATCCAGCTCCATTCCAGGCCTTGAAACACATACATGAGGACCTTTACTATACTGATTGGAAGTTGAAGTTTCTGGTCCTAGGAAACAGACTAAGGGGTGTTCTTTTATAGAAATAGCTAACAGCTAATACAAGCTACTGCATCTGCTGGCTGACTTGGAACATTGGATGTCAGATTATGAACCACTGAATTTAAGGATATGGGTAAAACAAACCAACAGAAGAAAATATAGTGCAAAAATGGAAGCATGTCTTAGGAGAGGCTCAGTTACCATACTGCTTCCGCTTCACATCGTGCATCCACATATCCCTTCTGAAAGTCCCCAATAGCACTCTGCTTTTGGAGCTCCCATAAAATAACCTTTCTACTAGGAATTTAGATTTTATGTCCTATTTTTCCTTTATGAAATTCCACAACACTGCAGCTAACATGACATATCTAATGAAATGTTCAGTAGTGTTTTCTGGTAATTTGGAAGTTAAATTTCAGTTTTGCATTCTTCTGCAGAATAATAAGTAATGGACTCTGAGCATCTACGAATATCTTAATTATGATGCAATTTGTCAAGAATTTAAATTCAAGTATTACATCACTCTTACCTCCCTGTTATCTACAATGCCACAACTATTTACACAGGGAATGTCAAACACTATGTAAAACAATGTATCAAGGGTTCCCTGACAGTTATGGCAGACATAAGCAGGGTGCAGATTAGCAACAGCTTAATTCCTTGACCGATTTACAACCAAAATGAAAACAATGGCCCTTGGTGAAGTGTTGAGGGGTCACCTGTCTCTGACACACAACAGTCAGTATTCAACCCTACACAGCCCTTACTTTATATAAGAAACTCTAAAGACAGATAATATTAGCATAGGTTATATATTTTTGATTAAATTAGACTTCACTAGGAAGCATTTCTACAATCCAGTTGCTTTTTTCTGATTTTGTAATCCCTTTTAACAATTTTTCCAATGTAAACATGCAATGATTCCAAGAGATTCTGAACAGGGAAAAGACTTACACTCCCCTTAACTTCTACCCCTTTCTAATTTTTAATGATTGCTATATGGAGTGAAAAGATTTGAAATCAAGACTAACTGGATACTGAAGTATAAAGGCCTTGAACTGTATTCTCCTAGGTTTCTATGCAAGGAAGTTAACCCACTTAGTTCATAAAAACATTTCTTATAAATAATTTCCACTATTCATTTTTGTAGGCAAAGTGTATATCTGAATAAAGTAGCAGTATAATGCAGATACATCAAGGGCCCAATTCAGAAAGGTTACTATGAGGTCACACCTTGCGGTAACCATTTCTGATTCATAAACAGCCTTACCATGGTGCTGCAACACAAAAATGTGTAGCACCATGGTGACCTGTTTCAGTAGCTATGGTAAATGCTAAGAGGGCAATCCAGGGGAGAGGCATATGCTAATTTGTCATGTAGTTTCAGCTGGAACTGCCTGTGTAAAGTAGCAGGTTTTTCACAGTAACGAGAATGGCCAAAGGTCTAGTTCATTCATCACAATAGAGATAAGTGCCAGGTAGTCAAGTGCTCAGGTAGTGTTGGGGGTTGTTTGAATGTGTATATGTGAAGTGCTACATGAGTGAGTGTATGTTTCAGTGTGTGTCTGCCTGGGAGGTAGCAAGAGAGTGGTTAGTGAAGGGTTAAGTGAGTTAAGTCTGCATACGTGAACATGAGTGAATGGGTGAATATGTGTGAGAATGTCATTGAGTGTGGAGGTGGCTGTGTGTGTGTGTGTGTGTGTGTGTGTGTGTGTGTGTGTGTATGTGTGTGTGTGTGTGTGTGTGTGTGTGCGCGCACATGTGTATGGAATGAATGTGTGCATCTGTGCGTGTCTGTAATGAGAGGGTTTGGGGGAAGGTTGCCATATTTCCACACACCCCTAGACTAACAAACAAAGCCTGTAACTTTGGGTCAGGGGACCACCAGCCACCAGAGATAAACCTACAGATGTGGGTTATGGGAAACACTAGATACCAGGTATAACTTCCTGTGTCTGTCTGTCTGTATGGGTGAATGGGTGAGTGTCTGTGAGTGCAATTATGTGAGGGGGGACTGTTCCATAATAACACATACACATAATCAAGATGAGTGGAACTCTAAACACCAAGGATAACCTCTTATGCTTTAAAAGCATTTCCACATAACAGTGACGGGGGAGATGATAGACACCAAGGATGACCTCTTACTCCATAACAGCATTTGCACATAAATGGGAGTGAGGAAAGAGAAAAATAAAAAACATGTTGTGTGGATCCACCAGAAACCAGGGAGATATTAAAGGAGTGTGCCTTAAAGGCACTAAAAAGGATTCCAAACCTGTACACTCCCTCTGAGGATATTAGTCCTCTGTGCCACCACTATAAGCTATGGATACCATCTAAAAACATAAAATCTAACAAAAAAATCAACTACAAAGGTGGTGGGGGGGGTGAGAGGATTTAAACCTTCCATCCTTGCCTCAGTAAACCTTGACACTAACCCATTGCTTTAATTGATAAGTCAGTGCAAGACTTTTTTAAACATATATTGAGGGTTTTAGGCATTATTCCATATCTACAACAGTTTGCAACATTCAAGGGGAATGAGACAGGGAATAGTAGGCACACCTCTCAAAACTGTAGCACAAGACAAGACAAACTCAGAGACCAAATTTAATTATGCCTGCTACAAACTTAGAAAACTGCTTGTCTAACAGTTTTTCAGGTTCTGGCTCCTGCACAACAAGACATTTCCCTGTGGTACATTTGGCTGGGGACACATGACTGAAGTGACATTCAGCTGGAGCATGTGTGACAAGAGTAACATGCAGGATGTCATCCATGCTGTAGCACACTTCTGCATGTTGCACTTACATAAGCATGTACTGTATACCAATACATTTTAGTCCCCTTACCCACATACACTTATTTAATGAAGCTGTAGGCATGGCACTGTGTGCTTTTCTTTGCTCAAAGAAAGTCTGCAATGGCCACATGTTTCTGCAGCTGAATGTCATTTCAGTCATATGTCCCTGACCAGATGTTCTTCAGGGACATGTCTCATCGCCTAAGAGCCTGAACCCTTTTGCTGTCCTTTCACACTTTGAATTTGTCAGTAAATATGTTATGCTACAAGGTTAAAAGGTACCCCTAATGTTTTTTGTTCTTCTCCTTCATATGTTATCACATGTTGCAGGCACTGCATTGCATAATTTCTGAGATCCACAATATATATATATTAAAAAAAGTCTACTGATGCAAGGGTTTCTTGTATCGAGGAATCAAGGGTGGGTGGTTGAAATTTCTTTTCCACTATGTACTTTTTTATGAATTTTTGAAATTATTCCCTGATGTCTAGTGGTGATACAAAGGGCTAATGTCCTCTGTCAGAGAGTGCAGAGTTAGATGTCACTTTAGTGCCTTTTAAGGTACATTACTTATTGCTGGTGTCAAGTGGTTCCCTACACCTTTCTTTTTTTCAATATGCACCTTATAGGCCTCCATATTGAGTATTCTTAGTGTCTAGTGCCCCCATCCCTGTTCTGTTTATATTCTACTCAAGTACCCGAAACTGTGATCCCCATACTGTTTTAAATGCCTTTCAGGCAATTCTGTAAGGAGATTTCCTTCATGCTTAGTGGTTCACCCACCCAATGTTGCAGAATCTAGAGGTGTGTGGCAGTATGACAGCCACCCCAACTCACCTACACATATGCATACAAAAGTAGACACCCACCCATACACACACACACACACACACACACACACACACACACACACACACACACACACACACACACACACACACACACACACACACACTTACACACACAGACTCATACATACACTCCACATGCAGCCCCTCTCATATACTCAAGCACATATCTCCTAACCTTCCATTAGTATTAAACACCCCAGCACTTAGCTCTACTGCAAATTTTCGTATTTTAGTGTACACTACAGCAAAGAGCAGCCATGCTAATCTACATGGCCAAGTGATTCTATGAATTACCTGGCAGACACATGCCTTTCTGGAGGTAGAAATTAACATATGCCTCTCCCCAAACTACCTCGTTTGCATCTCTCATGGTCATTGAGACAGCCCACAGTGCAAAGGCACTGTGGTAGGACTGTCTATGAATTCAAAAAGGTTACCTCAATTTGCACACATCATGTGCATCTCACGGCAAGCTTTATAAATTTGGCCCATTGTCGTCGATATTTTGAAATTTAATCCTTTGTACAGTGGTAACTATTTCCTTAACAATTTCACAGAGACTATATCAGCATTCCAAAATCAAAACATTTCTTACGTAATGTTTTTATTCTTCATGCTTATATAAGTGAACATGTAAAAATGTGCTGCAGCATGGAGGACATCCTGCATGCTACTGTAGTCACACTTATGCTTTGAGTATGGCCTGCTGATATAATCTAATATATTCTTTATTATAGCAACATGTTTGATAAATTAGTCATTTCATTATTTTGTAAGATATATGAAAAAGGTGAGAGATAATGAACCTTTTACTTGCTTGTGTGCTACATTTTATATATTTGTAATACTAGAACAATATTTATGTCAGTACCTACCTGCAAAAAAATGGTATTCATTTTCCATACTTTCTATACTGTAGGCAGCACTAATAAAGCTGCAAAGGCAATATATAATCAATAGTTAAAACTTTTTTACTCTCCATTTCTTCTAGATGGAAGTTGAAAATGTTATGTCATCAAGACAAACTGTCAGCATGGCAAACCAGGTTATAAAATTTAACATAAGTGCTAAGGTAAGGACTTTGCCTCATATTAGGGCTGTTGGAAGATATTGCATTCAACTGGATTTTGTTTTAACTTTTTGTTGAAAAATATTGAACTCAGGCATATAGTAGAACTTAATATGACGCTCTCAGTGCATGAATTCTACATGGGCATATATCTGAAGCACTGTCAAAACCTGTAAGATGAAAAGGAGATGTTTGGGCAACTGCACAAAAAGGCAAGTATTCCATTTATTCTGCATCACAGATGGATAAAATGTATACAACAATCAATACATATAAATGAAATGCACACTTTATGAATACAGCAAATGGAAACACAGGTCCGCGCGCATGCTTGTGTGTGTGTGTGTGTGTGTGTGTGTGTGTGTGCGTGTGTGCGTGTGTGCGTGTGTGCTTGTGTGCGTGTGTGTGTGTGTGTGTGTGTGTGTGTGTGTATAAATTTGTAAAGGGCAAATTCCTGAATTCTCGCTACACAGGATCGCTAAACAGTTTTCCTGCAGTGTGCCATGTTCGACATTTCAGACCATCAATTATATGGTCTTGATCATATGAATTTCAATGATCTGAAACATCAATAAATGAAATCAATAAAGTAGACCCATATATATCTATATATTTATATGTATAGCTATCTATTTATCTATATATATAACTATATATATATATATATATATATATATATATATATATATATATGTATGTATAAGTAAAAGAAAAAATAAGAACTTTAAATGTACAGGATATGAAATTGGATGAAGTAACAGCCACAGAGATTGAAACAAAGTTAAGAAAAGCCTCTAACTGGAAAACCCCAGGCCCAGATGCAGTACCAAACTTTTGGTTAAAAGTATTAATATCTTTGCACAAAAATTTAGCCATGAGTAAGAATTATTTATATGTACACCACAAACAGACACCAACCTGACTAACAACAGGAAAAATAATGCTCCTACTTAAGAGTGAACCTGCAAGCTACCCTAAAGATTATAGACCAATGACTTCCCTTCTAACGACGTATCAACTATACACGGGAATTGATGTTGACAGAGTTTATAGTCCTTTTGAAGAAAACCTCAGTTATGGCAGTAGAACAAAAGGGCAAAAGGAAAGTCATATGCAACAAAGGATCATTTGTTGTTAAATAAAGTCATAGTGGAGAACTGTAAACAGAGGAAGAATCTAAGTATGGCATGGATTGACTACAAAAAAGCATTTGATAGTATCCCACATTCATGGATAAAAGAGTTCTTAAAATGTATATGATATACCTGCATTGATCGACTACATTACAGTGACCATGAAACAGTGGTAGACCACTTTGCAATTAAGCCATGATAAAGGACAAATTATTATCCCAGGGATAAAAATTCAAAGGGAGATATTCCAAGGTGACTGTCTGTCACCATTGCTATTCTGCCTTGCCCTTAACCCATTAAGCGGTTTACTTAGCTTAGACCATGACTATAATTTGGCTCCTAGAAAACAACAAAACATAAAGACTTCTCATCTTCTCTTTGTCCATGATTTAAAACTGTATAGCTCATCAGATGAGGAACTGCAAGCACAACTGCAGGTTGTCAAAACTTTTTCAGATGATATAAGAATGTCATTTGGTCTTGATAAATTGTGCAAAAGCAACATTTAAAACAGGAAAACTGCAGCACCAGGGAAACATCAATTTGGGAAAATAATGTGAAATAAAAGAACTTGAGAGAGGGATTGTACAACTATTTGGGAATTGATGAAGGATCAACAATAAAACATGAACAAATATGAATTAAACTTACTAAGGAATACTTTAAAAGACTTAAATGAATCCTGAAAAAAACATTGACATCTAGGAACAAAAACCAAGCCATAAAACAATTTGCTCTTCCTGTCCTAACTTATAGTTTTGGAGTGATTGACTGGCCCCAAAATGTGTTGGATAGATGATATAGGAAAACAAGAAGGATGCTTAATGCTCACCAAATGATTTATAAAAATCAGTGTATACCAAGATTATTTATTCCCAATTCCAAAGGAGGGATGGGCCTCCTTGAAATTGATTACATGTATAGATCTGCAATCATGGGACTCCACACATATCTGCTGACCTCACAAGACCCAAACATAGTGAAAGTTTTGAAACATGAGGAGAATAAATCTAGGATGACTTCTCTGCTTAATCTAGCAGAAGCATATCAACATCAAGCAGGAATGGAAATCAAACCAGAAGTAGATAAAAATCAGGCAGCAACTGAATGTGCCAAAAACAAAAGAAAGAATATAAGGTAAAGACCAGATGAGAAGGCAAGAAATGTGGAAAATAAATAAACATAGTTACAGTATAGAAAATTTCTGGAAGCACCTCATGTTGATCAGGAACGAACGCAGGACTGGTTAAGGAGAGGCATATTCAAACCAAGATATGAAAGGTTAATATTGGTGGCCCAAGATAGTGGGGTACGTACACGCTGGTTTACAAAGTCCAATGAACATGTGGGAGAAACAGACAAATGTAGGTTTTGTAAAACTAAATTGGAAACAGTCACACACCTCATTGCTGATTGTGATATACTAATGGAAGAAGGACTGTATACTGAAAGGCAAAGTAATGTGGCAAGACTGGTGCACTGGAGATTGTGCAATCATTATGGTACTGAAGTTGCTGAAAAACACTGGAAACATGAGTATCAAAGCATCATAAAAAATGCTGAAGTTTATATCACGTGGGATCACCCATTACCAACAGTTCAAAAGATAGATGCTAGAAAACCAGATATAGCAGTCCAAGAAAAGAAGACAGAAGTAGCATTGATCATTGAAATTGCTACACCCAGTGACTACAGTGTCTTACATACAGAGAGACACAAAGTCATAAAATATCAGGATTTGCAGGCAGAAATGAGAACAATGTGGAAGAAAGATACCCAGACAGTTCCAATAGTAGTAGGAGCAATGGGTCTTATAAAAAAGAATCTACAATCATATTTAGATATGTTACCAATCCATGTAACCCCCATACAAATTGCAGAAGGAGTCATTACTGGGCACATTGCGGGTGCTGCAAAGAGCACTTTTGGCTGACATCAAAGATTGAAACAATACTAATTTCATGAACTTTAATCATACTTTGACTTAAGAATGGGGTCCATTCCCGTCATGGTATTAGAAACCCAAAGATTTGGAAAAATTAAAAAAAAATAGATATACATATGGAACCTGACAAAAATAGTTCAAAAGGCCATAGACCCAACTACAAAAAATAAAACCAAACACTTTAATGAAAACAAATAATTAGCGCTTTTGTTTAGATATTTCAGAACGTTATCAGAAAACTAATTACAACCTAACCAACATTTAAATAGTAAGCCCAAGAGTCATATGACCAGTACAAAGTCATGTGACACTGCACCATAATAAAAAAGAAACAAGATTATAGTACCGAACCACTTAAACAACATAAAAAAAAACAAAACAAAAGTATTGGAACGAAAGTGCTAATTATTTGTTTTCATTAAAATGTTAGGTTTTACCTTCTGAAGTCGAATCCATGGCCTTTTGAACTATTTTTGTCTAGTTTCAGGTCTGTTTTTGTTTTCCGGTAGGTATATTTATATCATTCCTTCAATTTTAGTTAAAACAATTTGTCCAGTGTTTTGAATCAGGATTCAAACAAGCTAAAAAAAAAACTGTCAGCTAAAGAAGTTACATACTCCTTTGTACAATTAACCCTATATATACAATTTTTTTCTTATTTTTCTTTTAAAGATGTCAACTTGTATAAATATGAAGCATCAGTAAATCTAGATGTAGAGGCTACAGAGAGTATATAAATATTAATTTCTTCAATGAAGGGAATGTATAAACAATGATAAATGTTTGAAATGAATATTTAAATAATTGGATTTTGTTGAATTTAAAGTATAGCTATTAATATAACTATACAAAACATATAATACTTTGATATCGATGTAATACAAAAGAAGGAAACTTTTAAATTGCATTCGTTACACACGTACCTATCGATCGATATATATATACACACACACACACACACACACACACACACACACACACACACACACACACACACACATATTTCAAGCATAAGCAGTAATGTATCCTGATATGCCAAAACAGTGGTTCCCATGATTTGTCCAGTGTGAACTTAAAAATGTCTAAAGTAGTGCTTGCTTTAATGTAATTTGGTAGTCTATTGCATGTATCAGCTACTCAACTCTCAGAGAACCAGTTAGTGCACTTCTCATTCTTCCAGAATCTTCTACATAGGTTCTCTGGTGATTCTCTATTATTTTTGATAACCCCAAGCATTCCCTGAGGTAGTTGTCTCTAACTACTTTATATACCTGAATCAGGTCTCCCATTAAATATTTGTATGAAACACTGTACCAAGTTCATATATTTTAGTTTTTAATATTAACTAAAATGTTCACATCTACGGATACCCTTGGTGTATTTCCATTGTATTCGTTCTAGTTTACTCATGCTTGTTTTCTTATAAGGTTTCCATATTATTATTCCTTACTCAGGTTTAAGTCTTCTATAGCTAACAAACAATGACTTCATCATTTCTAATCTCATAGACTTTATACATTTTTATACAACCTATAGTTCTATACCTATTGTTAACCAATTGGTTATTATGATTAGAAAATGTCAATGCTGGATTTACCCATATATGCAGGTCCTTAAAATTTCAGTTATTGTGCATTGTATTAAGTATTCATCTTTCAGTTTATGTCTCCCAAATGCCATGTGCTTAGTTTTTGATGCATTTATCAACATATTATTCTCCTGTACCAAAGGTCAATTTAGTCAGGTTCTATTGCAGACATGACCTATTTGTAACACACATAATCAGTTTATCCATTTTCAAGTCATCTACATTCAGACTGCAGAATACCTCAGATGAAAAAGTTAGATCTGAAAATTACAATGTAAATAAGTATGGGCCTAGGATAGAGCCCTGTGGGACACCCTGACTGTAACATCAAATTTAACCTGTCCAGTTGCTGTATGATACCTTGCCATGTCCTATTTGAAAGCCATGCAGCTATCCATCTTATCAAGAGTATATCAGTACCTAGTTGTTCTAATTTATCAGTGTTTGCGTATGACCCTATCAAGTGCTTAAGTTAAATATATATAAATTACATAACAGCACAATTCTTCATTCATAGCTGCTATTATATTGCTATTGAACATCATGTTACAAATGGTTATATATCTGTTTTCAATATATGCATGCTGATATATATTTTCAAGTCCCAGCCTTTCCATTTCTGACAATAATTTATCCAGTATAACATTTCCATTATTTTTCCACAACACGGATGTAAACTTATGGGTATGTATGACTGTGGGTTTGTCCTACTTCCCTTTCCCTTTAAGACAGGCTTCACAAGTGCATGTCTCCAATCATGAGGAATCTCTCCATATTTATATGACCTAGTAAATAACAGATATAATGGTAGTGTAAGTTCATGCCGAAAAATTTCGAGATCATTATTATTAATTCTGCCTCTTCCATGTCCTTTGTTTGGATCAAGCTTGTGTAGTTCTTTTTTAGTATATAATCTAATTTCATTTCAGTATCTACCTGGATGTCACTAGGATAATGTATCGCCCTCTTTGTGGATCCAAATTGTTTTGCATAATATTTTGTAAATAAATTTATACTGTTGTGTCTGAGAATAAGTTTTAGAATCTACGCACAGTTTATCAATTTGTACATCTTTACTCTTTCCACATTTTATGTATATATAAAATGGTGTCCTATTATACTCAATATGTTTCTATACATTGCTTCAATTTTTACTTGATATTCTCTCACACTATGTTTAATTTGTCTGTTCAGCTTATTTCATTTTTCAAAGTTGTATCTCAACCTCATTTCCTTTTCTTATATTTTTTCATATCTCACCTTAATGAAGTATCTTGTTCAAGTGGAAATATATCCTCCTAAATTTTTATGCCTAGATCCTGATGTTAAACATTTTTTTAATTGTTTGCTTCCAAACAATTTCTCTTTCCAAACTTTCCACATTCCTTCTGCAGTGTTTCAATTGAAGGCATCACTCCAATAAGTTTTATATAATGTCTGTTTTGGTTCCATATAATCTGCTATTAATCTTCTATTTATTGGTTAGATATCAGTTTGGCAGAATTATCAAGCAAACATTTTAACCTTTATAACCCCATGCTCACTCCACATCAATGGTGGTAAAACTTGACAATGAAGTAACAGTAATTTCTTTAGGAACACGATGTCTAGTATGTTCCATTCCCTGGTAGGCTTTTTTACAGTCTGACGCAAATGTTGTTCCTGAACATATGTTGTAAATAATTTCCTTACTATTGCTGTTGAATCAATATTATTCCAGTGAGTTTCTGGTAAATCTAAGTCCCCGGCCACTGTTATTCTTCCTTTCTGTGTTTCATGAAAGAAATTTATGAATTCTACTAGATCATCATTCCTTGACTTTGGTAGTCTATACACTCCAACTATTGTTATATGTACCAGCGTTGTCTTTATTTTCACAGTTATACAATCTACAGTATTGGTGCTATCATTGAGCATGTAATAATCATAGGTCTCATAACAATCTACACTTTCACATGATTTTTTTTGTTAAAATATCTGTTACAGTAAAAACATTTATACACTGACAGAATGTTCCAATCATTATTCTTTAACTATGTTTCACAAACAATAACAACATCAAGCTTATGAGAACGTAGCAAATTTTCCAGTAAGAAAAAACTTCATTATTAATACTCCTAGCATTAATAACCATCAGCAATCCATCAGATGTTATTATCTGTGAACTGTTGCATTTTTGATCCTTCAAAAATCCTACCTTGTTTAACTGGAATTTAATACAATGCAATGTAAGCAAATGGAGCTTTTCTCCCCGGGCCTTTGCTGAAAATCACCCAGTTGCACTTTTCCAGTAAACTAAGACAAATAAATAAATAAATACCTTGTGTTTGTCAAATGTTGCAAAATATATGCTGCAAAAAGTCTCTTCCCTGATCTTAACAAGTACATGGCATCCTGTCCAAACACGTGTGCCCCAAATTAGGTTCAAATGCTCTACACATTTCCATTTTTTTAAATGAGACATTTTTTTTTTCATGTAGGGATTTACCCCAAAAATATTTTCATTCACAGTGACATGAATCTTCTTTCTGTATGGGATTTGTGAAAAATATGTCCTAACACCTATAAAAGCTATGCCATCTAAGAGAGCATAAGTTCCCTACTAACAGTCAGACAGTCCTTGTAGATGAGGTCATTTGTAACAACATATAAAAAACAGATGCATACTTCCTTACATTAAGACATTCTAAGGCCTTTCTCACATCCTCTGCTTTTGCTCTTGGTAAGTATAACACTATTTGATATTCATTATCTTCCCTGCAAATGTAAGCATCAGTTCCTTTAATAATTGAATCTCCAGTTACAAGAATATATTTTCTGACCAGATCTGAAAATCTTCAACTTCCACTTTAGTAAAATCTGCTTTATCAATTGTTAGAAAGGAATGATCTTCATCATCATTAGTGTTATTAATCCTGCTGTTTTCATTGTGTATTACATGTGTAAGCATACAGTTCTCATTCAGATGGCTTTGTAGAGCCACAGTTTGAGCCGCATTGTCAACTTGTCTTTCTCCTCATTTCTTACAGTAATGTTCTGCAATCCTTCCATGTTCCTTTTCACCTGCACCTTGCCTCATTTTTTCTACCTCCACTTTTGAAAAATTAAAACCTTTTCTGTAGAAAGTAAGTTTCCTGGTAGAAAAAAATGTTATCATTCCCTGTAATCTGTGTGTTACATAAGAAAGCAGTGCCCTTTTTAGTATATATTACTTATGATTTATAGACATTAATCAAGCTTTTATTCTTTATTGTTATTTCTTGTGAACTTTTTCCTTCCTTTTTTATTTTCTTCTATATGCTCTGAATCCTCAGACTGTTGAATACTTGTATCCAAAATTCGAAAGTTGTCAGTGGTATTATCTTGCTCAATAGGGAGTGAGTGATCTTTACTGACAATGAACACTTTTCCTAAATGTGTTCACTTTGCTCTTTGCCTAACAGTATTTATCTCATCAGTCAAGTCATTAATATATGCAACAACAATATTCCAAGTTGCAGAAATTGCACAAATGCAATCATCGTCAGTAAGTCCAGATGTACTACTTATAATCTCAAACAAATCATACAACTTTTGACGCAAGAAACACAAATCACCATTGTTAAGTGTTACCTTTAAATGTGCATAGCATTTAATACAATGTATAAGATTCTTGTGCTTTAACAAATTAAGGCCATACTCATGTAAGGAATCTATTTTCAGCTGCAAATGAATAAATAATTATAAATGAGAAGGATAATCAAAATCAGTTAGTACAGAATTCACAAAGATTTTAAGTCAACTTCTATGAAAAAATTCACACAAACTATATACAACTAAATATCAAATTAAGTAGAATAAAATCATTGTTCTGACTCTACCGGGTGTAAAGATCGCACAAAACCTGCAATTCTTTTGCCTGGCATGCAAATCCATGCAGCAGCCTCTGCTCATTACCTGTCACACTCACTCCTCCTTTAACATCAATACATATCAGCACTCTGATAAATCATCTTGTCTGCAACATATCCCCTTCTTCCTACAACTAGTGAAAAACAGTGGTAAAAAGAAAATATAAATCAAAATGAATCTTCTCTTACCAGACAACCACACAATTGATCACAAACCAACACAGTATTGTTTAAATAAGCTCTAGATATATTTTTATAGATTAACTTCCATTTAACATCATAATGGATTTATATCATGTAAGATATTGTTGTAAATACTGAAACTACTTCCTGGTACCCAGTACTCAGTAAATATTATTACTCTCCCCTCCCAAGGCCTTATGTGATTATTTAAAGCTATTCTAGGGTTGTATGGATGCCACAAATATGTCATCAATTATATATCTCCTTTTAGTTTGTTTTTATTAATCATTAAATAAATTGATTGCATTATGTGCAATATTTTCTGAATTAAAATAACTGTAATTAAGATTAATATATTATCAAATGTAAAATGCATTTTATTCCAACTTTTTGTAAGTGAAATACATTCTTTTTGAATTTGTCATAATTCTCTTGCCAAATGTCATTTGTATCTTTGGCTAAAGGTACCCATACTTACTTACTTAAAATTTTGTTTATCCCATCTAAAATTGAATTAATGAGTTAGAGAATCACTTTTAGGATGGTGTCATAAAGTTCTCTCAGCTTTATGATAAATAAATTTTAATTAGGATTTTCTAAAACAATTTTGAGGAATCATAAAGCAAATTAATTATTGATAATTGTATATTAGAATAATTAAGCATTTGTTGCACTAAATACTTATTGTTCTCTAGTCCGTTTTATATCATTTGCAATAGGTTCTGTTGCCAATAAGGGTATTGAGAAAAGCAACCCGGTTTTGTTCCTTTTAGTAATATTGGTAGATTGCAATAAAAACACACTATCTTAATATAAGATTTTGAATTCATATGTAATTGATTTAAGAAATCTATAATCTATACTAGAAATCTATAGATTTTAAATGTTTTGAATCATCATACATTTACTGAATTAATGTTTTTTTTTCAGGTCTAAACTAATGATAGCTAATTTTTGATTGTTCATGTTAATGCACTCTATTAATGTTATAATTATTTTCATATAATCTTGTGTTTGATGCTTTAATATAACATCAGTTTGATCTTACTCTATTATATAAAAATAATATTTTGATCTATCTGTTACAATTAGTGCAAATGTGATCTTTATCTATTATATAAGGAAGAATATTTTAATCTGTCTGGCATAATAGATGCAAAGATTTTTGGTTTAGGGATGAGAATAGAATTTTACATTTAAAGAGTGATTGGGGACTTTAGGGTTAGTGAGGAGAGAGGTAGTTTTGGTTTAGGGAAATATCAAGGACCTTAGAGTTAGGGACTGGGAGGGAGTTTTTAGGGTTAGGATTAGGGTTCTGGTAGGGCTAGATAGTCTACTGATGTCAGGCATTGAGAGGGATGCAAAGTTAGAGGATATTGAGTTGTACTTCCTGACACAAGTTTGTGGCAATGAAGAAGTGTGTCACTAGCAGATGGCACATGAGCACTTGTAGCAGACCCTATCTAATATTACAAATTATGCTATCATTGTTTTTCAAAAAAAGTAGAATATATTCTGAATATGCCACAATATTCAGATTATTTGATGTGTAAATCTAGAACTTTATGTGTTTTAGATTACTCAGATCAGCTCTTCACCTATTCCATCTCAAAAACCTTACAATAAATATTTATAACTTGTCCAAATCTAAAAAGAATATTTAACACAATTCTCTATTTCTTTAATAATAGATGAGTTTATTTCACCAGCTGATATGTTAATTATTTGCTAACTATATGCAATAAAATGATAATGGCATGTAAATAAGTAATACACTCCCCTTGGCATGTGTGTAACTGCCCCATAGTACCCTCTAGCTTGTTCTTCCTCCATTTTTTATCCTTCTTTTACTTTTTCCATGTGTTTTGCATTTAAACCTCATAAAACATCATAAAGTAAATTATATTATAGATCACTAGGTTATAATATTATATAACATTTAAATGTTATCCCATTGTTTCATAAATAACCATTACTTATACTTCATTGGCTAATTGTTATGATTTTCCATTTCTATTTCCTCATTTTTTCTTAAAGTTCTTGAAAGCTTTTTCCTATTGATGCCATCTTCTCCAGAATTATTTTTTCAAGGTAGTCTTTTTTCATGTACAACAATATATGGTTATTTAGTTTTCAACATATTAGATTTATAGTTCTTGAAAGTCATTTTAAACATTTCTTAGAATATTATCTACTACTGAGCAATAGACCAGTATGTCCAACAATATCCGTCTACTTCCTACTTCTGCTGTTGAACTGTTGAATGATTCACAACATGTGAGTTTGTACATATACATAGATAATAGGGCAGACAGATGGATATGGGTATATGTAAGTGGATATATTAAACCTTAGCTTGACTTACACATAATCAACAACAACTCATCAATCTTAAAACATTGACAAGCCAGTGAGCATTCTGGGAAACACTCAAAAACATAAAATGGAAAAACAATTTCTGAATGGGGGTTTCATCCCCACATCCCCTGCTACATACACATTCCATTTCTGAGAACACACTACACCAAGGAGAGTGCATTTCCCCTACCTGGGAAACTGTTATATCAATCCCACATCATGCTGTCAATCAGAATTCCTGTCAATTAGATGTAACCCATGTCAACAGAATGAAAATATGATAAACACAGCCAAACTCAGGCTTTTTGACTCAGTAACTTAGATATTTTATCAGAAGACTGCTGGAAATGTAATAACTTTTAGAGTAAGTAATTTGATTAGATGACTCTTAGAATATTGTTTATCCATGGATATTTTATTGAAAATGCTTCAAATTTAGCTTGGAGATAATTGCAGGAAAACAAAAACTCTTCTTTAATCCATGTGCTGTGACTCTAGCGTTGGTTATAAAATTATTAAGGGTGCACGGTAACATTTTTGATTACTCATCAGTTTAGGCAAATTTACTTTTATTGACTGTCCTAGATGCAGCCTTCTTAAACTAATGTAAATATTTTTGACATAAAAGCACACACTAGAATACTGAATGGTGTTTTTAAACACATTTATTTAAACATCATTTATGACATAGGCACTGATACATTAATAGAAAAGAAAAGAAAATGAAACACTGCCTGGTGACGACACAGATAGTTCACACTTATAAAAGGATGAGATGGACTATGCATCAAGGGGTAAGAACTAAAGTAGTCCTTTTCAATGTCTTTATATTTGTCCACTACAGAGAGTGTGGAAGGAAAAGTTTGCCTTTTTTGCTAATGACACAGTGTTATGCAACATGACTACAAACTAAGTGAAGAAGTAATAAGAACAAACAGTTGATAAATGGCCTAAGGCATAGCAGCTTTATCTCAGTGCAAAAGACATGACATAATGCTTGTGTGAGGCAGTAATACAGTTCTAAACAGGAATGATTAGCTTCAGCAGATGAGCTTGCCGTAGTCATACTGGATTCTATAAATAAAAGCAAGCAATGTAAGATGGCAAAGGCTTGGCAGTTTAGCACAACAGATTAAGCTTATAAACTGCAATCTGTAGACAAGAGTTTGATCCCCACAGTGTCCATTTGCTGACTGGGTAAGTCTAAGCAAGTTACTTAGTCAAGCAGTATACTTGTTACTAGCTGTTGTACTTGGGGTCTTAACAAATAAATAAACAAACGTAAAAGTATGAAAAATTTTGGCAGAATACAACAATGTACTAAAATACTAGACTGTACCAGAAGAGACATCATCCCCATCAGAAAAGATGTTACCCCTCTACATAGCTGCTAAAACTTCATCTGAAATATATTGTCTAACTCTGGAGAACTCATGTTGATAACCATAGGGACGATGTAGACAAGGGGACAAAATTCAATGAATAATGTATCAGAAGCTATATAAAGACAGACAAGAAAAGTTTAATATCTATAGCTATGAAGGAAGATAGTAGCAAAAGCATGACAAAAACCTTTAAATACCAGATCAGAAATGCAATGCTTAGGCTTAGTAATTTGCATACATGAGTATTACATGCAAATGCGTGCTTTTGCACTTTACTGATAAAGGTAAGTGTCACATTCTTTGCTAAATGATTCCGATCAATTAATCTAGTTTGATTGTTAGCAGGTAGCTTTATAACATATGAGAAGGATTATTACCAGAATATGAACAGACCAAAAAACTTCTAGTCTCTTTAGTAATACATCCTTGATACATCTCTGATTTTTTTTTTAATTTTCATTCTTGAACAGGAATGGCTTTAGAAAGGTGTGGGATTTTGAGATTTGCTTATTTTATATTCATACTGTTTTCTTTTTCTAATTGTATGAAACACACAGGGACAAATCCTAATAAATGATATTGCAGTGGAAGAAACAGATGTTGTTGCCAAGAATGGACGGATATATTCACTATCAGGAGTCCTTATTCCTCCTTCAATTGTACCAATTGTACCAAAGCAATGTAATGAATCATCAGCCAAGATGTGGATGGTATGGCTCTTGTTATATTAAATAGTAAAGAGAACGCAACTGCTCTAAAATATTTCTAATGTGGATTAGACACAATAATATATCCATGGTATTCTGGAAAACATTGTCTGAAGATGTAGAGCATTCGTTTTGAAAGTCTTTACATTTAAAATCAATATTTCTTTATGAGTTTTGGCAGTTTTCTGAAAAGAAGCTGTTAAAAATACATTTGTTTTCTGTATAAGCCAGAAATGTAAAATATGACACATTAAGTATGCATAGGAATGAGAAAAGCAGACCTGCTACAAAATAATTTTTTTCTTTGATATTTTTTTCAAACAACAGCATTTTCAGGAACTGTTTGCATATTCGTTCCTAATCCTCATACTTATTTGTGGTATTACTGCATCTATATAAATTTATATCAATGATCAAATGAGATTCCTCTGTCTGTAATGACTGTCTGTTCCCATATGAACATAGATACTTTCGGCTAACAGACTCTTACTCAGACCACCCATGTTGATTTACAGGTGCCAATACAAACACTGACTCATATTGTCACGTTTTTGTTTGTGTTCCTTACCTATCTAAGGATCAAGTGTTAATATGCTCTCATTTTACAGAACCTCATGGATCCCCACGAGTGGCAGCTGGATCCACAAGTCTTCAGCGTGATAACAAGTAAATGGGGATTCCCAGACAAAGATCTATTTGCCTCCCCTCACAACTACCAACTAAAAAGATTCTGCACAAGGACTTACCACAGACAAGCATGGAAAGTGGACGCCCTATCCTTCAGCTGGAAAGACCTATCAGTATATGCCTTCCCCCTCTGCCTCTTCTCCCCAAGGTACTCCTAAAGGTCAGACAGGAGAAGCCAAAAATTATACTGATTGCCCCAGACTGGCTCCACCAGTACTGGTTTCCAGTCCTAAAGAACTTGTCTCAATGCCCAGCTTGGACCTTACCTCAAATACCTCATCTACTGTCCCAGCAAAACAATCAGATCCTGCACAGCCAACTCACCTGGCAGCATGGCGGATAATGTAGTCATACAAAGCACACCTCTCAGTAAAGCTGTGATGGATGTCATTTTGAAGACCAGAAGGCCTAGTACTAGAAAATATTATGCTGGAAAATGGAAGAGATTCTGTGCTTGGAACCAGGCAAAAGGAACTGATACAGTTGTGCCAAATATTCCTCAGATTTTGCAATACTTAACTGAGATGCTGGACAAAGGCCTATCTTTTTCATCTATTAAAATTCATGCTTCTGCCATTTTGGCTCATTACAATACAGACCCACCAATCTTTTCTCATCCCTTATTAAAACAGTACCTCAGAAGAGCCAAAAATTTAAGGCCACCAAGGAGATCAGTAATGCCTGCATGGGACCTCAACTTTATCTTGGAAAAACTCACCCTGCCTCCTTTTGAGCCAGCTGCTACTGCTGATATAAAGTTTTTATCTTGGAAAACAGCTCTGCTCCTAGCAATAACTTCTGCAAATGAGTTTCAGAGCTACAGGCACTCATGGCTGTGGAACCTTTTATCATTTTTTATCCAGACTGGGTCTCTCTGAGGACAAACCCAACATTTATGTCTAAGGTGGTGTCCAGTGTGACTCTTAACCAAACTATTTATCTGCCAACTTTTTATCCAAATCCACAGAACAAGGGGGAGAGAATTCTGCATTCTTTGGATGTACACAGACAGCTTAGATTTGACTTGGACAGAACCAAAGTTTTCAGAAAGACAGAGCAATTACTAGTGGCATATGCTGCAGGATCACCAGGAAAGGCTATCTCAAAGCAGACTATTTCAAAGTGGATAGGCCACTGCATTCGTTTCTGCTACTTACACCATGGCAAGCCAGTGCCTAAAGGCATTAGGCCACATTCAACCAGAGCTGCAGCCACTTCAGCAGCCTTTCTCAAGGGAGTACCTACCAAGGACATTTTAGTGGCTGCTACTTGGAGTTCAGTGCACACATTTACAAAGCACTATCATCTGCCACTGTACTCGAAATCCAGGGCAGGCTTTGCCACTGCAGTTCTGCAGGGCCTCATAGCCGCTCCTAATGCTGTTTAGCTCCAGCCTCCCATCCATAGCTTTGGGACTCTACCCAAATGCAATGACTGCAACAGTGAAACACGAAGAACATAGTACAGGTGTGTACATTTACCATAAATGTAGATGTTCGAGTGTATTCACTGTTGCAGTCCAGGTTACCCACCCGCCATCCCCCCTTTCTTTTGATGGAACCTATGTGGTGTATTTGCTTGTAGACGAAGGTAAAGTTTATATTGGTGCATGTATTTATATATATATATATATATATATATATATATATATATATATATATATATATGTATATATATATATATATATATGGATCTATCTGAGTTCATCGACATTTTAAAATACCGAAAACGAATTAACCGACACCAAAACAACGAAACTCATTTAACCGACGCCAGAAGATCGACAGTTCACAAACACGACATCGCATACACCCGACACAACATACCAACAAACAAAACACATCCCTATCCAACACTCACACACACAACACAAGCACACCAAAATCCTTACAAACAAACACTAACCCATACATACACAACTAACCACAACCCTGACCCAAACCCTTACCCTAAGGTCCGTCACTATCGCACACTCACCCAACCGCCTAACCCTAACTCACTTATCCCACCCCTACCCCTACAAAACACCAACATTGCACACTTACCTTACTCGCACTCACCTAACCCGCCCTAACCCTAACTCACTTATCCCACCCCTACCCCTACAAAACACCAACATTGCACACTTACCTTACGCACACTCACCTAACCCGCCTAACCCTAACTCACTTATCCCACCCCTACCCCTACTAAACACCAGCATCGCACACTTACCTTACTCGCACCCTTACCCCATCACAGCTTCTCAGCGTCGGTGTCTTCCTCCGTCGGTCTTCTGCCTCGTCGATCTTCTGGCGTCGGTGACGTGACTTTCGACATTCTCGTGTCGGTTAATCCATTGTCGGTATTTTAAAGTGTCGATGAACTCAGATAGACCCATATATATATATATATATATATATATATATATATTTTTTTTTTTTTTTGGCTGCCCTTTTTGGGGGCACCTGACATCTGTAGCAGGAAAGGCTGGGGAAAATGGCATTGGCCGCATCTTTTGTACCCCTGATGACCTGACATCAGGGAAGGGGTGATGGCAGCCGATGCGGGACCCAGGACTTTGGAGTTCTGGCCAACTGGGGACAACCTGCCAGCAGGATTACCCAAATGTAATGACTGCAACAGTGAATACACTCGAACATCTACATTTATGGTAAGTGTACACAACTGTACTTTTAGGCACGAGATAGGAAATACAGTAGCCTGTGATTTGGTTATAGTGGTGATTTTACATTATAGTTAGTGTTATAAAGGGTAAATGAGATTGAGATAACACAAGTCCCGCTGTACAGTTTTAGTAGCAGTTAAAGTTTTTGCATTGTATACAGTCCTTGGTAGTCATAAATATAGTACATTGAGGCATACAAGCGTTGCTTTGTCAGATTTTTTGATATATGTGATTAGGTCATTAAATTGCTAAGTTAAGCCACGAGATGAATATGTCAAAATGTTTTTGACTATATATCATTCCAGTCTATGTTTGTATGATGGTCTCTCTCTTTCTGTTAGTGGCAAGCCAGGACAAACCATGGTGAAGAGGAGAGGTATTATAGAGGGAGTTGTGAGATGAGGTTCCCTGACTGACACTTCTATCAGGGCTATGTGGTATGATGTGAGACCCAAAAGAAGAATCATAATTATGCTTAGCAATATGAGGTGGATTAGCATGGTGTTTTCATTGGAGAGTGGTATCTGAATTTACTGATGGGTTGTCGGCGCATCAGTGAGGTAAGGATAACATGACAAGGGTGGCACATGGCGATGAGAAAACGGTGAGAGGAGAAAGGAGCCACTTTTGAGATTTTAAGTATTTTCTTCTGCTTTTTTGTTAAGAATTACTGCTTTGCCGCCTACTTTTCGGCATTTTCCAGCTTGCTAAAGTTTATATCTGTATTAGAAACAGTATTTAGAACACATCTAGAGCCTGTTTACTGCATTTCCTGTGTTGCACTGAATTTAAAATCGTTTTTTTCTCTTAAAACTGCATTTTACCTGACTTTGGCCTAGCACTCAAGTGTGGGGTCATTTATTGCACTGTTGTGATTATTTTGCTACTTGTGTATCTCTGCTACCTTTAAACTAAAAAAAAAAAAAAAAAAAAAAAATCTTGCTTTTTCCCCACTTTCTGAAATTTAAGAAAGTTCAGTTACAGATTTGCTGTTCTGAACTGTTTGTAAGTTTCTTGGAGGCCAGTGCTTGCTTGGACTAAAGGGAAGTCTCTGTGTTCACCAGTGGCAGTGGTTAACACTGAACAGCCTACCTGTACCTGTAGGAGTGGTTACTTCCTAGAAGCTGTAGTTTTATTGGCCATTTTGGGTCAATTCTAAACTCCTTGATCTCTATCTCTTAAAACCCTGCAACCCTCTTTTAGCGCGGTCTTGCGCACAGAGCAGCATCAGGCAGCGCCGCTTAAACAAGCTTAAACTATTCCCGGCTCCACAAAGTCTACTCTTCACTTTTTCCTTTAGAACTGCTCTAAATCTCAAATTAAGCACTCTATTCTCATTCTAAAGCCCTGCACTTTCTCGTATAAGTAATCTCATAGGTAAACACAAACTAAGGCCCTACATCCTCTTATACTCCTTCAAAGCACTTGCTCCCTATTGGTTCTTTCTGATCAGTCAATAAGTAGTTCCCTGTATTATTCAGGCATGTCCAAAGGTCAGTTTTGAGTTTACTCTCCAGTCCAGCTGGTGAATCTGGGAATTTTAAGGCAATGTTACAACTGCCTTATGTATACAGACCACCATCTCCTCCTCCCAACAAGCCCAAATATATGTGAGAGATGCAGCTATATAGCCAAACTGGAGGCTAAGCTCTCTCAACCCAGTACTGGCACAGCCTGTCAGGAGGAGAAGGTAACCACACACACCACAAATCCAGTCTCACATAGACCTATCTCATCAGCAAACCAAACACATAAACACACAAAAACATACTCGGAGGCTCTAAATAAAAATCTGCCTAAGCAGTAGATACGCCCAAAGCAGACATCCAAGCAACACCTACCACAAAACAATATCCACGTAGCACATAGCTCACAAAGTCAGTGTGCCACACAGTCATAGCCCTTAAGGCTAAACAACACACCTAATACACTTGTAATAGGTGACTCTATTGTCAGACACACTGACGTCCCACTTACCAGGCTGAACAAGGAGAAGGTCACTGTAAGCTGCCTTTCGGGTGCCAGGATCTGCCACATAACACAAGCACTCGGGTCACTCCAAAGCAAGTACAAGTATGTCTCCATCATTGTCCATGCTGGTGTGAAAGACCTGAGACGTACATCCCTGGACTACATGAAAAAAGACGTACAGGAGCTCTTTGATCATGAAGCTCAGGCCGGTATGACCCTGACCTTGAGTAGCATCTTACCCTCACCAAGAATGATGCCACAGTATAAAGACAAAATGATCAATTTTAACAATTGGCTAAAGTATTGGTGTCATTCAAAGGGGATCCAGTGTCTGTCAGCATGAGATGACATGCTCGACAAGTCAGGTTCCTTCGCTAGGGATGGCTTGCACCTGTCACCCCTGGGTTTTTGAATACTGGCTAAGGCTCTTGCCTCCACCATAGTGCCTTTTTTAAGCAAGGCTCAAATGACAAACCCACCCCCATAGACAACACAAAGAAAAAAAAACTAAGGGTAATGCTGCTCAACGACAGAAGTCTAAACCTCAAGATGCACGCACTCGAGACTCTCCTCAGTATGGAGAATATTGATATCTGTGCAGTAACAGAAACCTGGTTCAAGGCTCCCGAAAGCACACCAGCACTACCAGGCTATACTTCATACCATGCTTTCTGGCCCCAAAACTCAGACCGAACCACAAAAGGAGGGGGAGTATCCATATTTATCAAAGATATGCACGCCTCCAGGCTAGTGGCACTGCACGAAGCTTCAGAAATCATCATGTGCAACTAACATTGGGCAAAACTGCCTTTCAGTTTGTAGCCTGCTACAGACCACCCTCCCAAACACAGGAGCCTCACTCGGATTTCCTGAGAACACTGGAGAAAATGAAGGTCTCTCCAAACACTATTATATTGGGGGACTTCAACTACCCAAACATCGATTGGGAAAACTACTCAAGCCCAAACACCCTCGCCCAAAAGTTCCTAGAATTTATAAACTCAAATGTTATGGAACAACTGGTCACCACTCCCACAAGAGGGGAAAACATACTGGATCTGTTCATCACCAACATGGGGTCTCTATGTTCCACACCAGAGGTATACCCCTCATTGGTAAGATCAGACCATAAACAAATCTCACTGGACATCCATATTCTGTCCCCACCCCAGCCAAGGAAACCACGGTGAAGAACTTCTCAAAAGCAAACTTCACACTTCTCAAAACTTAGGTGGAATCCTTCAAAGCCCCTGGGCCAGTGGACAATATGGCAAAAAATGCAGAATCCTTTACAAAAGCATTCTATGGACACCTACAGGAATGCATGGAGCATGCTATCCCAAATAAAACCAAGACTCACTCCTCCAAAGGCAGGATAACTGTCTGTTGGACCCCAGCCATACATAAGCTATAAAACAGGAGGAGAAAGGTACTACATGACAGAGCAAAATCCCAAAAAGGGAAGGCATCACTGATCAGTACTAGTGAGAAACTACGATCCCTCATAAAATCTTCTAAGGCCAGCTTTGAAAGAAAAATTGCACAAGACACTAAAGATAATCACAAGGCCTTCTTTAGTTATGTCAGAAACCTGGGAGGCAACTCCCAGATATGCTCTGAGTTAGTGCAAAATGACAAAAAATTCACTGAACCCACAGACATTGTCAACATCCTGGCAGAAAGGTTCAGTGCAAACTTCTCCCCCCTTCCCCCCAAAAGAGCAAATGTCTATCCCAACAGAGTGTAGCCTTCCTGAGATCACAGATGCACAGGTGAGAGCTGCCCTCTCCAAAGCTAAAAACACAGCATCAATGGGACCAGACGGTGCCCCGGGCTGCGTCTTACATGAGCTCCAAGAAGAACTAAACCCTCATATAAAGTCACTGTTCAATCTCAGCCTTACTACAGGATATGTTCCCAAGGAATGGCGTACAGCAACAATGGTCCCACTCCACAAAGGTGGTGCCACAACAGACCCTGGAAACTATCACCCTATAAGCCTGACCAGCCTGGTCTGCAAAGCTATGGAAAGTATCATCATGGAAATCATAAACAAAGACATTGGGAACCTCCAGACACTGGATCCTACCCAATTCGGCTTCGTTAAGGGCAGATCTTGCCTCTTGAACCTGGTCGACTTCTTTGAAACAGTTACCAAAGCCATAGATGAAGGGAAGGTAGTCCACACAGCCTACCTGGACCTCGCAAAGGCCTTTGACACAATGCCCCACTTGGGCATCATAAATAAGCTCACCAGCTTAAATATCAACCCCTGTGTCACAAGATGGGTTGCAAACTGGCTCAGGGATAGAACCCACATGGTCAGAATAGTGGGTGCCATGTCAGACTCTAAACCAGTTACAAGTGGTGTCCCACAAGACTCAGTCTTGTGACCTCTCTTGTTCGGTATATATTTCTCCGAGGTACAGGCTAACATGGGTGGACTATGGCTGATCAAGTTCACAGATGACTGCAAACTGGGTGCTATAATCGACTCTCCGACTGACACAAGCATCCTCCAAAAGGGTCTCACAGAGATGGATAACTGGTGCCAGAGCCATGGCCTAAAGCTAAATGCCAAAAAGTGCATAGTCATCCCCTTTGGAAAAAAAAAAGTGCCCACAAATTACCACATAGGTGGTAATCTATTAAGTACAGAAGAAATAATTAGGGACTTGGGGATTCAAGTAGATTGCAATCTCTCCTTTGACAATCATGTTGCCAAAGTGGTTAGAAAGACCTTCTATATAGCCCACCTTATCATGAAAGGGTTCACATCTAGATCAAGAGAGGTCATTGTGCCCCTCTACTCATCACTTATCAGGCCCATAATTGAGTACAATGCCCCGTTTGGGATGTACCTTACCCAACAACTTCAGCAACTGGAAAGACCCCAAAAGTATCTCACCAAGAGGATCAAGGGGCTCAAACAGATGCCCTATGCAGTTTGGCTAAAGAAACTCCAGCTCTACTCAGTTTCGTACCGCCTACTCAGAGGCGATCTGTGTCTGACGTATAAAGCCATGTCCAACCCAGAATTAATGGACATGCTTCACCTCAGGAAATCTAAATCTCTTAGAGCTACATGCTCCAGGGACCTGAACCTCAGCACAGAAATAAATAGGACATGCTGGAGGGACAGATTCATATCCCAGAGGCTCCCCTCACTCTGGAACAAAATCCCAATCCATGTCAGGCAGAGCCCCTCACTGACCCTCTTCAAGAGAAATATTGACGAATGGATGGGAGATCGTACGTTTACCCCTGGGATCTCTTCTGTGCCGCTGCTTGACAGAGGTACAGTAAACAAACCTTAAAAGGGCTACCTTCTGTGACCTACTATACAGAAGCACAGTCAACTAATCTAAAAGGGTGGCGAAAGCCAAACATACTCTGGCCAGGCTTATAAATGCCCTAGGGCAGATAGCCTAGTATCAACCTATGAACCTATGATTAAATAATCAAATTTACAAAAGAAACATATTCGACATAGCTTCATCCTGTCATTTCCCAACTAAAATGTAATTCTTATAAGTGACATCTCTGCTGGCAAAGTTTAATAATTACAGTTCCATAATTAACTGTATATCTAAATGAAAAATATGCAGTAGTAGTCTTTTTTTAAAATGCAGTTAGCTACAACATTCAACTTTTATCTGTTGAAAGTTCATCCTGAGATCCAAGTCATGTGTAATTTTCTTCAGGTGACATTTGTACTTATATTCACCTATGACCTTAAACTTTTTTCATTAATTCAGCTTATTCGGTTTCTCTTCCAGATATGACGGAACTGCAACTAGGCAGTTCCTCCACACCATTAATAATCTTTGCCAGCCAAGCCAAAGTTTATGTCAGTTATCTGTTGTTTACATTGTAGTTTCATCATTAAAGAAGGTTGATCTTTTTGAGCAATCTAATATTCAGCTAGCCTTTTCTTCATTTTGATCTATGATTTTTTGCGTGTTTTTTGTTTTGTTTTGTTTTTTTGCTTGTTTGTTTTATCAATTCATTTGAATAGCTTCTTAAAGCTCCTTCTGTTGTTCCAGCCTTTTGTTAAGTTAATATGCTCCTTCAATGTTTTGTTTGTTTTAATCAGCTCTGAGCACATTTGATTTCTCTTCCTCTAGATTACTGGAAGCCATGTCCTACACTAAAGCTGGAGCTTGAACTGCTGTTTGCTGAACAACTGTAGAATTCTTCCCAGTCAGTTTTCTCTTCATCTTTTCCAGCTGATTTTATTTAGGGTCTCCAAGTTTATTCATTGCTAGCAAACAGGCAGTGCACTTACTGGCCAATAATTGAATTTAATAAAACTTACAGAGTTTCTAGCCCTTATCTCTCAGTTTCTTTTTTCACACTGGGATAGCTGAAATCAAGTTGTTGATCAGTGTGCCACTATTATGGAAGTCCAAGTTTGAAGTTTGCTTTGTCACAATACTAAACATTTTAACGCATGAATGGTGTGTGTGTGTGTGTGTGTGTGTGTGTGTGTGTGTGTGTGTGTGTGTGTGTGTGTGTGTGTGTGTGTGTGTGTGTGTGTGTGCATGTGTGTGTGTGTGTGCGTGTGTGTGTGTGCTAATACACGTTATATGCATATGTAGTTAGTTGCATGCATGTGCATGGAGTATCTGAGCTGTGTATTTGGTAAGTGTTCACAAGCTGAATCTGTATAAACTATAGATGAGAGAAATATTCATCTCAATGAAAATAGAACCGTAATATCCATTTGCACAGAAATGCACTATATTTGTTCACTTGCAATGTCTAATGTAGATGTGTCCAACCTGCGGCCCGCGGGCCACATGCAGCCGTCAGAGCTCTTCCATGCGGCCCTCAACCTCTAACTGCAACATCGATGTACGCATGCCCCAAAACAATTTTTTTGTTTTGTGTTTTTCGCTCCCGTGAGCTGTAACGCTAATGTCGGTGTGCGCATGCACCAAAGCACCCTTCTAGTTTTGTTTTTGAGCCAGAAAAGGGTTAATGTGTTTACGCCATTATTTTGCACCGAACAATCAGTGTGTGTGTGTGTGTGTGTGTGTGTGTGTGTTCTCGCTGAAGAGGGACTCTTGTATGGATTTGCCACTGTTGCCTTTGAAAGGGACAGCAATTACCTGTGTTAATAGTTAAGTACGGAGTGAGTGAGTGCATGCATGAAAGCAGAATTGTGTGCGTGAAAGTAGAAGAGTGTGTGTGTGTGTGTGTGTATGTGTGCATATGTGTGCATGACAGAGATAGACGTATGCACAAAGAGGCTAACAATGATCAGTCTACCTACTGAACACAAACAAGTTAGCTCACAAATATGTCATACATTAAGAGTACACTTTCATTAAATTGCGGCTTTCCTGACAGGAAGAGTGTTGTATTGAACATGAACTCATACCTCTTAACTGTATGGATTTTCAAAGAATGTCTGGATTTTTGCCTCATCTTCCAATTTGTGTCTTTTGCTTAGAAAATAAAAGTAGTCATCCAAGGTAATGCAGTTCCAGGGAGTAAGAATGAGACAGCAGCCTAGGGTTAATGGGTCAGTAGTGGACTGACTATGTGGGACTGTCGCATATAAAGTTGTATTGTTTTTTCAGACAAACAAAAAAGCACCTAGTACTGTTTTTTCATTGGTGAGTTCTAAGCAGTGGTAGATTGGACAACAGTAAGCATAGCTTTGGCGGATCATCAATACTGGCAAATCAAGTGGACATAATGTCATTTTTTAAATGTTGGGGATTTTAGTGTGTATGTGTGTGCTTATGTGTTGGGAGTGCTGCAACAGTAGATGATTATTAAAGACAGAGACATACGGACTGTGGAGAATATGTTTCTTTGTTTCAAAACCTAATACTTGGGTACACATACCAGAAGTAGATTTTTTAAGACACAGCTTCTTGCCATTTACAGTGAATGGATATTTACATTTAATGGACAATGTATTAGCGTGGGCCTGTGGGGTTCTGAAGGATGCCAAGTCTACCACTGCCAGTGTCTTGTAAAGTGACCTGGAAATGGATATTGGGATGTTACTGAAAATATAGTAAGTGGGCTTAGAAATATAGTTTAATTAAACAAAGTGTACTTTCAATTTACAGGCCATAATTTAATTTATTTCAGGCAGTCCAGTTACTGGTAGATTGTATACCATTAGACTTAATTAGGGAGAGCTGTCATTCTGGGGAAACAAGCAGCCCTAGTTTCAGTGAAAGCTCTGTGGTTGTTTGCAGGTAGGACGTTGCAGGATGTTGATGCAATGTGTTTTATTATTTTTAATGCATTTGTCATTTCAAAGCATGGTTTTCTTTGATGCAAAAGAAGGCAGGACTGAATGAGCCGTATAATGTTTAACTGATAATAATGGGATAGAAAGATTATAAGTGATGTATAATGTTTGCAGCTACAGTTGTTTCAATGGTGTCTGTGATGCATAATTATTTTTGGGCCTGTGTCCCACTTTTATTTTTCGCTTTGTCCAGATTTCTTGCTCTAAGGTTGAGAGGTATAGTTCCATACTAAATCAGAAGTTGTATTTACCTTGGAAGACTTTTCGGCATAATTATGAAAAACAGAGCCTTTTTAATATCTATGCTTATTTCCAATATAAACTGCCATGTAACCTTGCAAATAACTTTCTTATTAAGCTACTTTACTTCTTTTAGAATTAACAGGTATGATTCATCTGTTCGGACATAAGCATAAAGTGCAAATGTGACTTTGATTTCTTGCAGCAGTCTGTGGTTTACATAATCACAATAACTTTTCTGTGTTTCTGGGTGTGTAACCAATTTAACAGTTTTAAAGATGTTTTCCAAAAATAAATAAATATATAATAAATAAATAATCCTCTCTACACTTTGAGCTATTGACAAAGTCTGGGAATTTGTTTTTTTTCAAAAGCGAAGGTCAGCATTACAGCTCAGTAAACTGTCAGTCTGTGAGTAACTTCTGCACAAATTAAAATGTCTGAATGTCAAATGGCTTTAGATTGGAGGGAAGTTTATTTTTATTTATTTTATTTTATTTTACATTTGTTTACTGGGAAAGTCGACTGGACACAGGCCCATTTTCAGTGGAGGCCCGGGGAGAAAAGCTCCAAAAATAACACAAAACAATATAATACAATACATGAGAAAGAGAGACAGTAAATTATGGATGTAGTACTCATACAATATGGCAGAGATTACATCTCGTAACAGTGAGAATCACTGAGGTACAGAATAAACTTAAAAACATTTTTTTTAACAGTTATAATTATAGCAAGGCAAATATCAATGAGTAAAGTTTTTAGGAGAAAGCTGTTTGTACATAGCTGAAGCTCTGAAACAATCTTTTGGTATGGATTAACCTGGGGATTGACACAAGTTATATGTTTACATCAGTATGTAGCATTATAGTTTGTGGTTTTCTTATTGATTTACTTTTTGCCAAGTAGTTGTTTGTTGATTTATTGATGGTCCTTTTTTTTTTTTTTTTTTTTTTTACTCAACAGATTTTTATTTTTTTTTATGTTTATGAGTAAATTGTGATACAGTCACTATTAATTACAGATCAAGTTAACAGAAGTAGTTAATAATCATAACAATATGATGGTCCTTTTAGTGGTGGGAAATTACATGGATGAATCCATCTCTATTATGATTTTTTTTTCAGATATTTTGACTTCCAGACAATTTCATTCAGTGAGTGAGTGTCATGTGATTACTGAGGTTGCCTATTTAACAAGTACAGGCTTTTTTTTTTGTGTGTGTGTGTGTGTGTGTGTGTGTGTGTGTGTGTGTGTGTGTGTGTGTGTGCGTGTGTAAGAGAGAGAGATTTAATATGTATACTGAATATAATTTTGCAAATAGAATTCTTAGTTAAACATGCCCCTCTTCTTGGGCAACTAGACTCGAGTAACCAATATTAGATCTTAGCCATCCAGCTGGGAAAGGTTAGTATGTGGATTTTCCATCTGGTTTGATGAAGGCTATGCTACTTACCCAAGGACTACATTTATGGCTATCCATCCAGCCACTGTGTTGCTGAACTACATTGTTTGATAATGAGAGGAGCCTTTTACAGAAGTTGAAGGTTTTTGTGTCAAGAACCTGTCCATAAAAAGTGGCTTGTTTATGTTGCAATGAAGGCTGTGGTCTTTGTACTGAGCATTTTAAGTATAACCAGTATTTCTGAGGTAGAGGAAGTCTCTTAAGGCAGGATCTTTCTTAGCCTGGAAAGCAAGCCAATGATGAAATTTATAGGGGCCAGTGAGAGACAGAGGAAAGTAAGAAGCTTTTTAGTCTGTTTGGATAACTAAGTGAACTTAGTCCTTTGACCTTTTTTGTCAGAAATGGTTGTAGTCTTTCTTTTGGCAGGGTGTTTTGCTGAGGCACATGACAAAAGGGGCATTGCACTCAATAATGGCTCTTGTAAAGGAAGAATACAGGGATGTTATGACCTCCTTGTCCCTGGAGGAGATACCCTTACTAATGAAGTGGGCCATGTAAAAAGCTTTCCTTACAACAGAGACAACGTGGTGGTCAAAAGTCAGGTTTCTATCAACCCGGGTGCCCAAGTACCATACGACTTATTGCATGCTTACAACATTGTTATTAATGTGATAATTTGTGGGGACATCAGCTCCTCAAAGGGGATGATGATGCATTTTTTGGCATTTAGCTTGAGGCCATATTTCTGGCACCAGTTATTTGTTTGGGTGAGACCCTCTTGTAGCTTATTCAGAATTGTTTTATTAAGTCAGTAATGTGAATTCTTTACTTTATTGCAAATTTGTTGGGTTATTTTTGTGGATTATAATATTGTAGGACTGCTGATGTTGACATGTTACGTAGTTGGACTGCTGGAATGGTTTTCCCAGTGAGAAATGCTAGTGCTTTAGTGAATATCTGTTTATTTGTAATATATATATATATATATATATATATATATATATATATATATATATATATATATATATAAACTAAGATGTTAGAGTTAACTGTTAGATTAGAGAATTAGAATGAGAATTAGAATTTTAAGGCAAATATTAGGCATTTATTACATATATTCATTGTTCAAATGCACCTACAGTACAACCAGGAGGTCAACTGTGGTCTTCCAGAGCAACAAAAGAGTTAACTATATGATATATTTTATGCAGCCCCAAGACCATTTCTGTTCACTCAATGCGGCCCCAGCAATCCAAAAGGTTGGACACCCCTGGCCTAATGCATGCAAAAGTAATTAACCTGCCTTCATTATTGCAGATTCTGTTACCATAGTAAGGCACTTACTAGATGGGGTTGGATGTATTCATATGTTAGCCCAATGCTTCAGAAATCTGAGAAGCCATATTTTTACATTTTAATGCACATCCACACATGCCTTTTGTGCTTGTTTAACTGCTATATAAAGATACATGTGATGAAATACGAAAAAGGTTTGGCAAGTAAAAAATGATTCTGCCCCTAGATAATGGGTGTTGTATTTTCTGCATTACAGGGTCAGTGTAAGAAGTGTAAGGAAACTACCACTGGTTTCTGCCCTCCTGGTTCTCAGCCTGCCGTAAGTGTCTTCATCTTGATTCAGAATTTATCAAATGCTGAAGTTATTACTTTTTAAACATCATATTTCTAAAATTTTGCTTGTGACTGAGAAGGAAAATAAATGAATACATTTCTAAACATTTATTTGTGTCTGGTCTGCATCTATTTCAGAATTCACTTAAGCATAGCTGTGTTTATAAGGAATCTGTAATGGGCATGCTGGTTCCATTTATCGGGTGCTTGATGCAATGCATACAAACAACACAGGTTAGTTAATGCTTTATAGAGTAATTTTCAAGTAATCATGACAGGCAAAAGGTCAGACAGTACAGTACGTAGGGCACAGTTACTTTCATAGCAGCTATTACAATTTTATATGTTGCAGTTATCACGTTTCTCTTCTCTGCAGTATTATCAAAGAGTACTTCAATTGTGAATTTGCATGCTGTTTTTACTGTACACAAACAAATCATTATTTATATAGCAGTTAAAATTTAGAGAAGCCAGCTTTGCTAAACTACACTGCAGACAATACCCATAGCCTTATGTTGATAAAACCAAAGTCCTGTTGAAGAAACAATATGTTTCTGTCTAAAGTAGACATGCAAATAAAAGAAAAAAAAAAAAAAAAACGTTTTAATACTTGAATGAATTGAAACTGATGGTTAGAAATGCATGTATGGCTTTCAGGAAATATAAGAAAACACATGAGCAGAGGACTAGGCCATTGATAGGCCTCTAATTGCTTTAAAATAAGAATGTTTCTGTTAGCCAGTGTGCTCTTTTAAGCTTTTCAGCCATGTTCTGTGTTGCTACAGATTGCTGTTTTTGCAGCTTTGCCTTCAGTTACTACAAACTGCTGCACATTAAAGCTTTAAACTACTGTTTTTGACATAATCTACTGGATTTTAACATTACTAAGCCCCATAAGATTTGGTATAAATGGCCTTTGCAGTTTTGCTGAGTGCACTGTGTTAGTTGTATACTTTTTTTGCTTTTAAGTAAGGTTGGGGTTAGGGGCATGGGCAGTGTTAGGGTTAGCATGCATTTAATTAGTATGGTTAGCATGCGGTGGTGGTGCTGCGATAGCGTTGTCGCCTCACAGTAAGACGTTGTCCTGTTCGATTCTCAGTTATAGCGTCTTCTGTGTGGAGACATGCGTGAATGGGTGTACCTTCGTTGAAGGTTGTGCATCAGGGCCAGCAACGCGGCACGTAAAAATCTACTGCCAATCATTAGCGGACCAGAGTTCCGCTGTGGCGACCCCTAACCGGGAAATGCCGAAAGACACAAACAAAGCACACATTAGTAAGGATGGGCAGGTGCTACCTTGCTTGTTAGGAGCTGGTTTGGGATTAATGCTACTGCTTTGTTCCTGTTGAGAGGAAGAGTAAAGGGACATTGGTTTCTGCTGGTCTTTGATAGGGCAGTGTGTATGGGATTTCACTGAGCGGTCACCTTGCAGTTTGGCTTTCTGTTTCATCCACGTAAAAGGAGACAATATCAAGTACATTGAACCATAAACATCCCAGGTAATACTATTTCTGTCTTGGGAATAGTGCTACACTTTAACGATTTTACTTCTGCTGAGAGAAGGAGCAAAGTGCACCTTAAATCATTTCAAAGGACTGTCGTTTACGCCACTGCATTTAAACTGAATTCTGCATTCAAAGTGCTTACTGTTTGACTTACTGTGTAAGTTAATTATTTCCAGCATTTTCAGCTTGGATTACTGTTAAAGTTTATTATTTGCTGCACTTCCAGGCCCTTTCAGTGATTTAAAGTTAGAAGGATCAGATCTGCTCCCTAGTGGCAGTGGGGAGTGGCCTGGTCTCATTCTGTACTGAAAATCACTGAATAAATAAATGTTAGAATGTGTTTATTGTGAAAGGCCAGAGGGTTATTTTGCTTGTTTACTAGTTTACAGACCCTGTATAAAAGCATTGTGTCAGTGAGAGGCCTGTCATCATACACTGGTGGTAAGTAGTACCCTGTATTATGGAGGCACTTAAAACTGAAATTTTCTTATAAAACTACCTCTGAAATTTCCTTGGTACTTAGTGACATAAAGACCAACTAGTTTGCACATTCAGGAGCACCCCCATGACTTAATCAAGCTAGCCACCTGTAAATCCCTCTTAAACCCTTCCATTGTAGATCAGGTAATATGGATCTATAATCATGGATATGCACTTTCATATTACCTCTACAGCCAGTTTGTAGATATGGATGTCCTGAGGGAATATAGCAATTGTCTCATGTTTACTGACAACCACTTAATTCTTAAACAAACTGTTGCGGGTATATAAGGGATGTAGTTATACAATGTCACTAGAGGTAAGGCTCTCATATAAAAGCACTTAAAAACATGTCATCAGAAACATGCATGCTATACCCACCACACATAGTATGGACCAGACACATAGACCCACATATTTGGAGGCTGTTATATGTATTCTTCCTAAACCACTAAGGCCTCTCAGACATTGCACTTACAATAAGTATCCACAGCAACCTCCAAAACAGAATTTCTGATGAAGTTCTGGTTATTGAAGGAACAAAAGTGCTTAAAACATTATCTTTGTGTGCCTTAAGTTTCCATTTTTTTTAAAACCTCCAAAACATGCTACCAAAACAACACCTACCACAACACATACAGCCACATTTCATGGCACCTCAGTTTTCTAAGCCCATAGGGCAAATCATCACATTACCTAATATTTTGGTCATAGGAGACTCCATTGTGAGACACACATATGTTGCATTCACCAGGCTGCTTAAGGAGAGAGTCACACTCTCCCTATCAGGGGTGAGGATCCACTGGATCATGCACAAACTCAGGTTATTGAACCACAAATAACACTGTGACTCAGTTATAGTCCTTGTGGGTGTAAATGATCTGAGACATGCCTCCCAGGACTATATGAAAAGAGACTTGATGCAGATTTTGAAGTATGTGTTGCAGGCTGGTATGAGCTTAGCAATAAGCAGCATTCTACCTTCTCCAAGGATGATGCCACAATATGAACAGAAGATACTTGAATTTAATAATTAGTTAAGTTTTTTGTTTTCATCCAAAGGGAATACAATATTTGTCAGCCTAGGAGAATATGGTTTACAGACCACACTGATTTGCCAGGGAGGGTCTGCACCTGTCCCTTTTTGAATATTGATTAAAACCTTGTCCACCTGCAGAGTAACTTTTTTAGGCATTGTCAGCCTGATAAATCTTCCAGCATAGGAAAAGCAACCCAAAAAACATCTAGTGGTGTGACTGCTTAAACAAGAAACTCCACTCCCTGCAAGTTCCCCTTTATCCAGAGAATGTAGACATTTGTGCCATTAGTGAAACATGGTGAAAGCCACAGAGAGCACCCTGGTAATGCAGGGCTATAATGCTGTTCACAAATTTTGACCAGTTACTGCACAGAAAGGGAAAATATAGCGCTGTCTCAAGTCTGGTCAAATAGTAAGATGTGCTCGTACTTCTCCATGTGCAAATTGCCATGTGAAACTCTCATACCATATCCTTGTAAGATGTAAGTCTCACTCTGTGACCTAGGAAACCAATAACACATACTGAAACATACTTGAGACACTCCCCGTTCAACACAATACCATATTGTGACTTTAACTACCCCCATGACCCCAAACATGCAGGCCTAGAGATTCCTGGACTTTGTAAACATAACCAGCCTGAATCAGCTAGTCCATACACCCACTAGGAGTGCTAGCATCCCTGATATGGTCCATACAAACATGGGAAAATGTTGCACCGCCCCCATTGTAATATCCTTACTGGTAAAGTCAGACCATAAAGTTATTTCCTTTGAAATAAAAATAAAACCTGGAACTGAAGTTAACCCTGAAACGTTTAGGAATTATTATAATAAGGAAATCTTTCTTCTGTTAAATGACAGCCACCCCCCCCCCCCCGAGAACACCGCTGCTTATGTGGGATTTTCATAAAAACCCTGTACAATCATGCTAATGGCTTATGGCCACCCTGGTGGAATCCCAACATTAATAGGTTGTATAACAAAAGGAAGAAAATCTTGACAAAATTTGGAAGTCCAATACCTAGCAAGGAAAAAAACTCACTCATCAATCTAAATAAGCAACTCAGAAGGCTAATCAGTCAAATTTGAAGTATAAATACCCTTGGAGGCCAAGGAGAATCACAGCACATCATTATATAGCAACTAATGAAATATCTCCTAGAAAATAGTCTAATAGCAACACAACAACATGGCTTTAGACCCTTCCATAGCACCTCCACCGCTCAGAATTCACCAACATTGTCAATACTCACAGAAACAACAGACTCCTTGTATCGGCCACCTTCCTTGACTTGTCCAAAGCATCCGATATGGTTAACTACAATAAACTCCTTCTTTCACTAGCAACTCTAAACCTTACCACCCCTGCCATCTCCTGGTTCAAAAACTACCTAGCGGGAAGGAAACAAGCTGTTATGTGGCAAAACCAACTCTCCCCTTCTCTACTGGTCTCCATAGGAGTACCCCAGGGCTCCATCCTGGGGCCACTTCTTTTTACTCTCTTCATCAATCAGCTCCCAAACAGTATTCCTAAAGCCTCAATAGTGCAATATGCAGATGATACCACCATAATATGTACAGCCAAATCAATGGACATCCTTCACTCCCTAACACAAGAATGCTTTTCCCTAGCAGAAACTTGGATTACAAACCAAAGGCTCATTCTGAACCCAAGTAAAATAAGGCTGGTACTCTTTAGCTCCCACAGAGCCACACCTCTCACTGATTCTTTCTTCATCTCCTCCTTTAACAAGACTGCAATAACCCCCACATATCATACCAAACTCTTAAGGGTTGAAATAGATAATCACCTTAGATTTGACCTACATATTTCTATAACCATAAAAAAAATTACATAAAAAGATCTTGGCCTACTGTATCGCAATAAAAAATTCCTCACTGACCAATCCAAAACTACAGTAGCAAGGACTCATGTACTATCCACCCTACTTTATGCCTCCCCGTGCTTACAAATCTACGCAAATCCGACCTAAACAAACTTGATAGTTGCTATAATAAGATAGCCAAATTTGCTACAACCTCCCACATCAGAACACATCACTTTAAATGCCTAAAAAAACTCAACTGGCTAGAACTACCACTGCTACTTCAACTCAATCAACTGTCACTAGCCCACAAAATAATACATAACTCTGAAAACACCCCAATCCTACAAAATCTTTTGCAACCCTATACAACCGCCAGGCCCTTCAGGTCTGGCACACAAAACCTCATCAAAGTAACCAAATATAACAATGAAGCTGGTAAGTCTGTCTACAGCCACTGTATAGCAAAAACCTGGAACTCCCTTCCTGCCCACATAACTGACAACAAATCCCCATCACAGTTCAAGAAACTTGTTAAAACTCACTTTTTGAATAATCGACTGTGCTCCTGTATCCCCCCTGACTAATGTCTCATTAGAACACCTCACCTAACTTAAGTAACTGCTAAGCCAACCAATCATAATACTGTACCTACTTAGGACTGTTAATCTACTGTTCATCCCATCTCTCCAGGAGTTAGGGAACCTACCCCAGCAATGTTGAGCTCTCCATAAGCAACTAAAACCAGGAAAAGACATATTGTAAATCAGTTTGTTATCCTTCTTAACTAAAACTAGGTAAAGACATATAGTGAATCAATTTATAGCGAGCATGATCTGCTCTCTCTGAGCCTTATTCTACATCTCTCTGCTTTTACTCTGATAGTAAATCTATCACAGGAATCCTAAACTTAGGAATATCTTCTAAAATTTAATATTATATTGTAGAGAATAAATATATCCTATCTGTTAGTTAATATGTATGTCAAAGTCTCTTCTATGGAAATTGTATGTCAAACATCTGTCCTTAAAACTATGTTTTGTAAAAAATTGTTCTCTTGGAGCTTTTCTCCCTGGGCCTCCACTGAAAATGGACTTGTAATCCAGTTGGACTCTCCCGGTCAACAAATGTAAAATAAATAAATAAAATAAATAAACTACCCCCTGCTACAGGAACTCATACAACCACACATCCTAACTAGAACTCTTAGATCCAGCAACCAAAACCTCATAAAAGTCATTAAGCATAGAAATGATGCTGGCAAATCCCTTTTTGCCAGCACCATTGCCAAAAAATGGAACATCCTACAAAGCCATACAACCTCCACCACTTCCACTACTCTGTTTAAAAAACTCCTGAAAAAACATTTTCAGAATAATTGGCTATGCTCATGCCATTCAACAGACTAACCCTTAAAAGGGTAACTCCTCTGTACCCCAACTACTCTCAGACAGTCTGTTTCATGAATATGAAATACTGCCTCTTTTTAGGTCTTTTGAGTAGATGTTTTTTGATACTCTATACCTCAGTGTTTGACTTTTGTATGAACTGTTAATTTAATGTATTCAATACTGTATGTATCATCTCCTTGTGTCTATGCAATGAAAGCTCTCATAACATGAAACAAATGTTCCATGTAATTTCCTGTTATTCTATGTATGTGTTGTTTGGAGCTTATCTCCCCGGGCCTCCACTGAAAATGGACCTGTGTCCAGTTGGACTTTCCCGGTTAACAAATGTAAAATAAAAATGAATAAATAAAATATAGCTATGTCCATATCCTCAAAGGCAATACAGAAGAATCTACCTAAATGTACATGGAGCAATGTATACTGAGTCAGTGTTGACATCTAGGAACAAAATACAAGCTATAAACCAATTTGGTTTTCCTGTCCTAACTTACATTTTGGAGTGATTGACTGGCCTCAAAATGTGTTGGATAGCTTAGATAAGAAAACAAGAAGGCTAGTAACTTCCTATGATCCTATGATCCTAAGGATGCTTCATGCTCACCAAATGATTTATAAAAATGAGTGCATGCCAAGATTATATGTTCCCATTCTGAAGGAGGGATTGGTCTCCTTGAAATTGATTACATGTATAGATCTACAATTGTGGTACTCCACACATATCTGCTGACCTCACAAGACCTAAATGTAGTGAACGTTTTGAAACATGAGGAGAAAAAATCAAAGATGGCTTCTCTGCTTAATCTAGCAGAAGCATATCTGCTTCAAGCAGGAATTAAAATAAAACCAGAAGTAGATAAAAATCAGGCAGCAGCTGAATGTGCCAAAAAACAAAAGAAAGAATATAAGGTGAAGGACCACATGAGAAGGCAAGAAATATGGAAAATGCATAAATATAGTTGCAAGTATGTCCAAAAATAAAACACCTAGGGGTAAGGTATCACCAAACAAAGTACTGTATCAAGGCAAAAAGGAGAAAGGTGAATACTCCACGACAATCGAAGCAAACCAGATAAACAACTGCTTCAGATATCCATAAATCCACAGCTTATTGTAAAATAAATGGCCTCTTTATTGTAAAAGTCTGCAAGTATAGGAAACTTCTGGAAGAACCACGTGTTGATCAGGAACGAATGCAGGAATGGTTAAGGAGAGGCAAATTCAAACCAAGAGATGAAAGTTTAATATTGGTGGCCCAAGATAGTTGACTATGTACACGTTGGTTTACAAAGTCCATTGAACATCTGAGAGAAACAGACAAATGTAGGTTTTATAAAACTGAACTGGAAACAGTTACACACTTCGTTGCTGGTTGTGACATACTAATGGCTGAAGGACTGTACACTGAAAGGCATAATAATGTGGCAAGATTGTTGCACTGGGGATTGTGCAAACATTATGGTATTGAAGTGGCTGAAAAACACTGGAAACATAAGCCACAAAGCATTGTAGAAAATGATGACATTTACATCACATGGGATCACCCATTGCCAACAGTTTAATAGATAGATGCTAGAAAACCAGCTATAATGCCCCAAGAAAAGAAGACAACAGTAGTATTGATCACTGAGATCACTACACCCAGTGACTACAGTGTCCTGCATACAGAGAGACACAAAGTCGTAAAATACCATTATCTGCAGGCAGAAACGAGAGCCATGTGGAGGAAAGATACCCAGACAGTTCCAATAGTAGTGGGAGGAATGGGTCTTATAAAAAAGAATATGCAATCATATTTAGATATGTTACCAATACATGTACCCCCATACAAACTGCAGCAGGTTTCATTATAGGGCACATGCGGGTGCTGCGAAGAGCACTTTTGGCTGACATCAAAGACTGAAACAAAAGTAGCATTGAACACTGAAACTGACACACCCTGTGACTACAGTGTCTTGCATACAGAGATACACAAAGTCATAAAATATCAGGATTTGCCAGCAGAAATGAGAGCAATGTTGAAGAAAGATACCCAGACAGTTGCAATAGTAGTAGGAACAATGGGTCTTATAAAAAAATAATGTACAATCGTATTTAGATATGTCACCAATCCATGTAACCCCATACAAATTGCAGAAGGAGTCATTACTGGGCACTTTGCGGGTGCTGCAAAGAGCACTTCTGGCTGACATCAAAGATTGAAACAATACTAATTTCATGAAATTTAATCATACTTTGACTTAGGAATGGGGGCCATTCCTGTCATGGTATTAGAAACCCAAAAGACTTGGGGAAATTAAAAAAGCCAGAAGATATAGAATATCTACTGGCTAACAAATTTAGCACCAGTCTTACCAACCAACCCCAGACACTCCTCCTTCTTCAGCTATCACTGGGCAGCAGTTCCTCAATGTA